>NC_048576.1:21727516-22028880 GCF_013265735.2 Oncorhynchus mykiss
TCAACTGTGGAAGCAATTACTAGGAAATGGAAGACATACAAGACCACTGATAATCTCCCTCGATCTGGGGCTCCACGCAAGATCTCACCCCGTGGGGTCAAAATGATCACAAGAACGGTGAGCAAAAATCCCAGAACCACACGGGGGGACCTAGTAAATGACCTGCAGAGAGCTGGGACCAAAGTAACAAAGCCTACCATCAGTAACACACTACGCCGCCAGGGACTCAAATCCTGCAGTGCCAGACGTGTCCCCCTGCTTAAGCCAGTACATGTCCAGGCCCGTCTGAAGTTTGCTAGAGAGCATTTGGATGATCCAGAAGAAGATTGGGAGAATGTCATATGGCCAGATGAAACCAAAATATAACTTTTTGGTAAAAACTCAACTCGTCGTGTTTGGAGGACAAAGAATGCTGAGTTGCATCCAAAGAACACCATACCTACCTGTGAAGCATGGGGGTGGAAACATCATGCTTTGGGGCTGTTTTTCTGCAAAGGGACAAGGACGACTGATCCGTCTAAAGGAAAGAATGAATGGGGCCATGTATCGTTTAATTTTGAGTGAAAACCTACTTCTGTCAGCAAGGGCATTGAAGATGAAACGTGGCTGGGTCTTTCAGCATGACAATGATCCCAAACACACCGCCCGGGCAACGAAGGAGTGGCTTCGTAAGAAGCATTTCAAGGTCCTGGAGTG
The DNA here is from genome assembly GCF_013265735.2 of Oncorhynchus mykiss. Taxonomy (NCBI): domain Eukaryota; kingdom Metazoa; phylum Chordata; class Actinopteri; order Salmoniformes; family Salmonidae; genus Oncorhynchus; species Oncorhynchus mykiss. The sequence continues at coordinate 21,728,213 of NC_048576.1, forward strand.
GCCTAGCCAGTCTCCAGATCTCAATCCCATAGAAAATCTTTGGAGGGAGTTGAAAGTCTGTGTTGCCCAGCAACAGCCCCAAAACATCACTGCTCTAGAGGAGATCTGCATGGAGGAATGAGCCAAAATACCAGCAACAGTGTGTGAAAACCTTGTGAAGACTTACAGAAAACGTTTGACCTCTGTCATTGCCAACAAAGGGTATATAACAAAGTATTGAGAGAAACTTTAGTTATTGACCAAATACTTATTTTCCACCATAATTTGCAAATAAATTCATTAAAAATCCTACAATGTGATTTTCTGGATTTTTTTTCCCCACATTTTGTCTGTCATAGTTGAAGTGTACCTTTGATGAAAATTACAGGCCTCTCTCATCTTTTTACCTATGCTTCACAGGTAGGTATGGTGTTCTTTGGATGCAACTCAGCATTCTTTGTCCTCCAAACACGACGAGTTGAGTTTTTACCAAAAAGTTATATTTTGGTTTCACATGTCTGTGTTCAGTTTATGTCTCAGTTGTTGAATCTTATGTTCATACAAATATATACACATGTTAAGTTCGCTGAAAATAAATGCAGTTGACAGTGAGAGGATTTTTTTTTTTCTGAGTTTATGTTTAGTCACTGTCCATGTTGTAGTCTACCAAATCAACACCCTATGAACATAAAACATGTATTGCTACATATACTGTTAAGGGCAGGGTGTCACATTTCTGTGTCATAGCGCCAGGCCGCCAGTTACTGTGAAGACACACAGTGGGCATTCATATTTAAAAGGCCTATGCACATTCCAGGTTGTGCCATGGTATAAATGACAAGTGTTTACTTCAGATAATAAACCGACCTTAGTGTGATGGTCAGTTGAGGACATAATAATTTCTATTTTTGTTTGTAACCTAGAACTACTAAGAAACAGCATGCCATTTTAATGCCTGTTGAGCTTTGTTCCTCTCAAATAATCTCGCCTCGTCCATCCATCACGTCAGTCGTAAGACTCTGTCCTGATCAGTTACCAGACTGACAATCCTGTTCCAAAGTCAAAACCCTTATGACTCTGATCTGTTTTCAAGTTGACCTTTCCCTAGTCCTCATTGTCATAACAATCATAAACAATTGATTGGTTTAATTCTGTCGAATGCCTTCCTGTAATATTCTAAGAGTGTGCTTAGATCATGCTCTTACTGAAGATATGATATCTCAGTATCCCTTACTGATTCATTTTCAATGGGAAATGGACATCAGTTTTTTTCTGTTCATGTTCCAAACAGCCCTCAGTGTGTGACCTTGGCATCAGGCTGGTGACTGATCTATTATCCCAGTTGTCCTGTTTCCTTTTTGGCCCTGGCATGTGACTCACCGGCAGCAGTGAGAGCCACTTTAATTATAGCGCCACAACATTCCAGCAGGACAGAATGAGGAGGGATAGAAATAGTTAACTGGAGAGGGGGGGGGGGGGGGGGGTAAATTATTTTATTCCTATCATCTATTTATATACAGAAATATGGAAAGTGAGCGAGAGGTACGGGGTGAGTGAGTCAGACAGGGAGAGGCTTGGCAAAAGGCCTTATGTCAAATTAAGAGACACGCAAGCAGCATGCTACTGTTCACTCCGAGTCGTTCCTTGACCACTGCTGTGTCTTGACGTGTATCTCTCTTCTCCTATAGAGAAAAAAAAGAACAACAACGAATGGGTCAGAAACTGAACAAAGGGTTGGAAAAGGAAGGAGTCTCAACAAATGCCTACAATGGAGGAGAGCAGTCAAAGCAGGGGGGAGAAGAGGGCCTTAAGGCACAGTTGGAGCCCAGTGAACAGGGCAGCGGTTGTCGTAGCGCTGGGACTGGGAGCTATGGGATAGCAGAGCAACTGATTGTCAGCAGCAGCCTGGCCACTGAGCAGGGAGACGATGAGCTCACTGCGACCCCTGCCCTGACAAACACCCTCATTAAGGAGCCAATGAGCCCCGCTCTAGGCGAAGAACAGAGCCCTTTGACCATGGGGGGAGGGAATGAGGGAGGGGACAGAGAAGACAGGGCTGTCACACATAATACAGATATGCCAGAATGTATCCTGAGCTCTGAGAGGAGCACACAGTGCTCAGAGCCCAAGAAGAAAGCTGCGGATAGTAAGAAAAGGGTGAATACTGGGACAGGAGCTACAATGGAAGCACAAGTGATGAGTAAATGCCCTGCTGGTGGTGGGCACAGAGACTCAGATACAGAGGATATGACAGAGAGGTCTAACACAGAGGACTTGATCTCAGAACCTACCAAGGAGGTCTTTGTACTTCTGGAGAAGGATGAATCGGGATTATCGTGTGATGTGAGCAGCGCGATCGCTGATAGCAGGGACAAAGAGAAAGAAAAGAAACAGCCTTCTGTAAAAATAATAGTGGAGGAGGATACGACTTCTGTCGCTAGTGTGGATAAACCTCAAGACCTTCCAATGTTGCCTACTGACCCACAGAGGAACGTTTATTCTGCTGTGGATGATCTGAGGCTCAGTGAAGACAGACTTCATAGCGGAAAGAAACAGCAGGAATCACAGACAGCCTCATCTTTGGGCACCGAAACAAGCAAAACACAAGTAACATGGGATGAGGATACAAGCAGCACTGTAAACACTTATTGTGTTCTTTCCGGTAAAGGCAGCAGTGGTTGCGAGGCACAAACCTCACGTTCACAAACAGACTGTTCGGAAAGAGCAGATCCACATTTGGCTGAACCGGCGGGCATCGGGTGTCCCCCAAAGAAGGCTGAACGAACTGAAGCCGTCAAAGCTATTTCGGAGAATGAGTCTGGAATTACTGCAGTTTGTGATCTCAAAACGGGCATTCAAGGCAAAGAACCAGACCTCTTGAGTATTGAATCAACTCATGCCAATTCCAAGTCAACTGATATAAATAATACATTCTATGATGATATAGACTGCACTCATAAGGATTTGGTCCTATTGAATATAGAGGAAGAGCTTGATGAGAAAACAGAAGCATTAATTGCGCTTAACACAAAAATGAAGCCGGACAAACGCTGGGAAAAGACAAATCCAGTTAAGAGTGGTTCACAAACTGAGAAAGAGCAGGCCACAGCCCCAGATGAGCATCCACAGGTGAAAGACACACAGAAAAGGGAAGTAAAAAGAGACCGTGTCACAGACAACAGGATTGGGCCATGTGAGTCAAACCAGTGTGAACCTGAACTACACATGTCACCTTCAACAGGTGTCCCAGGAAATACAAAACCACCACATCCTCCTCAGCCCCCACCAAGGCCAAACGCCAAAGGTACAGACAAAAGACAAACAATAAAATCTATTCATTCACAGTTTGATAATGTAGAGAGCAATGATGGAAGTGTCTCCTTACAACAGCAGACTACAACTTATACTGGAAAAGCAAAACCAGTATCCTCTTCCCCTGACACATGCACCTCCATCACCAACCATCAACATTTAGCTGATGACTCATTAGAACAATGCAATGTGATTACCTCCCCTCCTCTCTCTGTGCCAAAGCTAGAGGATAGTGATGGGCAGAGACAGGTTGTTCCCATGCAGAGGGTGAGAGAACCTGTCTGTTACACTCATGTCACCACCCCACCAGCCATCACTCACCTTCTGCCTGAGAGGGAGATGGCGAGCGCAGTGCCAACACAACATAACAACAGTATGGATTTCACCCAGACAGAGGACAGAACAACAGGTGCCTCTATAGATCCATCTGTTCCAGTAGAGAGGCCTAAACCGAAGGGGCCTCCTCCACCTGTCCCAAAAAAGCCCCAAAATCCCTTTAAGATTCCAGCTACAAAAACAAGCTCTATGGATGAACAGAAAAGAGGTGATGATTATCATCACAAAGAGGAAAAGAAGAAGAGGAGACAACCACATCAAGTCAGCAAAGGAAATACTTGCAACACAGCTTCTCGGGATATGTGTGTGTTATGGGATGACACAGGTTCTTCTTACACTGTACCATCCAACATGTACACACCAGATCATTTTGATTCATTGGATGATTTTTCACAACAACAAAGGGCACCAACTAGAGAGGAAAAGTATAGAAATATCATAGATTTTGATGCTTGGGCAAGAATGGTGAAACTTGCTGCGGAAGAGGAGAAACCAAAACAACTTGACATGTTGGATGGACGACCTTTTTTGGAAAAGCAAGCTAAACTCAAAGGCCCACCACCTCCTGTACCCAAAAAGCCCCAAAAGCCATTTGTTCCATTAGAAACAGTTCCAATCTCAGAGGACATAGCTTGGCCTTCCGATGACGAGGAGATACGAGAACTAGAGCTGTCCTTGTGTGAGAGGATGGAAGATGAAGATGATGACCCTGAACCCCAACCTGACACGGTCAGCACAGATGTCCGTTGGAAGAACCTTGGTGACCACAGAATCCATAGTGGTCTTGGTGAGCCTACCGATCGCGAATCTGTGGCTGAGCTTGAAACTGAGACATACAGGCCTGTGGCTGAGCTCATAAAGGAGACCAACCAGATGCACCAGAGAATCAGGCATGCAGACCAGACAGACCCCCTCATGGCCAAGTCCATGATCAGGCATGCAGACCAGACAGAACGCTTCATGGCCAAGTCCATGATCAGGCACGCAGAGCGGACAGAACCTCTCATGGCCAAGTCCATTGACGGGGCTGTGGACCTGGGCCAGAGCCTGAAAGTATCACAGATGCAGAGCCTGAAAGTATCACAGATGAAGAAAGCCTTCGATTTCACTAAGAAGCCTGCTGAAAAACCACCAGAGACAAAGCCTGAACCCAAAAAAGGTAATAAAGTGCTTAGGATCAAATACTCTCTCTGGCTGTCTCTTTATTTATGTCTCCCTCCCTTCTGTTTCTTTCTTTCTTTCTCTCTTTATTTTCTCCCTCCCTTACTCCCTCCCTCTCTTACTTCCTCCCTCCCTCTCTTACTTCCTCCCTCCCTCTCTTACTTCCTCGCTCCCTCTATCTGTGTGTGTGTCTCTTTCTCTCTCTCACACACAAACACACACACAGCCATGTGAGGATCTTGAGTTGTAAAAAGCTATTGCAGTCTGGTTTTGAGCATTGCTTGCAAGTCAGTGAGTCATACTTGTCCTTTGTAACTATGGAGCGTACTGTACGCATGAGAATGTGTTAGTCAGGCCTTTGGGTTCAGTCGTACTGTAGATAGAACAGTCCTGTGTCCCGTGTGGATCAGTTCATAGAGCATGATTGCTTGCAACACTAGGGTTGTGGGTTCGTTTCCCATTTGGGACCAGAATGAAAAAAAGTACACAGAGAGTGTACTGTAAGTCACTCCGTATAAGAGCATCTGCTAAATTACTAAAATGTTAATGTAATAGAGTACCACAGTATGAGTCATAAAACCCATAAAACCTAGAGGTCAAACAGGGAAATGGTTCCAATTGTTTTTCCACCATTAATTTTTCCCATAGGGGATTTTAGAAACACTTAAAATAGGTCTGTGTTTTGTGTAGGCTTACCTTGGTGTGACATCTGATAACTGAGTATTGTTTTTCTTGAAAATAATGGCACATTATTGTACTCTTTTCTCTAGGACAAGATTACTTTTATCAATATATGTATTTACCCCATCCCCCCCTGTGAACTGTCTTGTGCAAGTTTTAAATTGACACATTACCTGCTGGCAAAGATATCAGCTAGAGGTGACGTGCAGGAGCTTGCAGGGATTTAACGTTTTGCATGATGTCTAGTTTGATGCTTATTAGCATTTTCAAATCTTAAGAGTAAATAGAGACGAATATATTGATAAAAGTCACCTTGTCCGAGAGAGATTTACATGGTTAGCAAAACATCACGCCAGGTTAAGCCTACACGAAACACAGCCCTTATTTTAAGTGTTTCTAAAATCCCCTTTGGGTATTATGACACCTCCACTGTGGGATTATATTGAACAAATGTACATTGAACAGGCGCAAACATCTGAGAAATGTGGTAAACTGGGGGGATTTTTATTTATTTTTTTATAATGTGGAGCTGCCTGCCTTGTCATTCTCAGAATCACCACTTACAGGCGCACTAAACATTATTATTATAAGCCTACTTATGACAGTGTTGGTGATGCTTTCATAGACTCACTTAATCATTTTCAATGGAGAAAAATAAATAATAAAACGGTATCTTTATCATATAAATAAGATAATTGTTATACTAAAATTCCTCGTATGTAAGAGGCGGGGATGGAACAGGGCGTTGCTTCCGGTTCATAGAATTACAGTCTGGAGGGAAAGAAGAATACTCGAACGGCTAAACGAGTGTAACAAGGGAAAATCGTAACGGACGAGGGCTAAACTACCATATTCATGTGTTCATATTGATTACCTCGCTTTCACGGAAAATTTCGCATAGATTTAGGAGGTAAGGAAAATAGACCGCTCTGTATTTGCAGTAAACATCTTGCTGCTAGCTAACCAACCCGGCTGTGCACCGTTAATGAATGGTAACAGCCTGAGCCATGGATAAAATATGCACTTTTGTTATAATAGCTCACTGGCGGTGTCTATCATGCTCCAAATTCTAGCCGATAGTAGTAAATAGTCAATTCATGAGTGTCTTTATCGATACATTCCTTAGACATCGCTTTAGCAAGTCTTGTTAACCTATCATTTATCCTCCTGGGTGATGATCTGCCTTTGAAAATTATTACTAATGAATTGCACATAGGGAAGTAGCTAGCATTTTAGCTAGCCACACAATGCATGGCTATTGTCCACCTTTAGCGTATGGAATCAAGAGTAGCCTGCCTAGCTATGCTCTATGGTCAAATCTGTTGGTTTATTATTACACTGTACGTCAATTTCTGCTTTGACCAATCACCTGTATTAATCAGAAGCATACAGATTACAGTAACCTACAGGACCCAGTCATCTAGTTAATTCAATAATAGCTAGCTAACGTTACACGTTGCTTAGATCGCTAGCTACATTCTTTGGTAGCTGCTGTTAACAACGCGGGTGTATTTAAATACACTAGCGTTGATTTCAATTGTATTGGGTTGCACAAAAACAGTCCGCGTGAAGCCAGAAGTTAAATACAATTCAATTTCAACTTACTGTGCCAGTGGGCAGGAGGCTTGGTCATTATGATGGGGAAATGTGATACAAAATATTTAAAGGAACATATTATTAAACAGACTTTCCAAAGCTGGTCTGTTGTAGACCCACCTCTTCTCCTGATTACCTCATGTCAAAATAAAAGTTCTGCACATGCGCTATATTATGTGGACAAAAAAGGAATAACTTGTTTTGACATGAGGTAAGCAGATAGGAAGTGGGTCTACAAAATACCCACGTTTGGAAAGCCTGTTTAATAATAGGATCCTTTAGATATTTTGTCTCAAACCCCCCCCTCATAATGACCAACCATCCTGCCCACCGGTACAGTAGGTTGAAATTGAATTTTATTTAACTTCTGGCTTCCCGCACACTAGCGTTGCACAAAAATAGTGCATGTAAATACGGTAGTCTGTGGCAGTCAACTGTGTGTCCAATGATATCCAGTCTAGTAGGTCATACACTGATAATAGATGCCACTGTGGTGTTGTCGCAGTTCAATCTGAGACTAGAGTTATCAGTCTGTCTACTGCACCTCTTTTCTTGCCAGGAAAGAGTAAGCATATGGCCTACCATTGACTGACCACAATTGTCATCATTTTGAACACGAATGCATACATTTTATTACATAATATTGTCATATGGTCTACCTCACAATACCTAGGGCTTACTATAGCAAATGTTTTGCATTGCTCGTATAAATTGATCATGATCAGTTTCTATGGGTTTAGTTGCACTTAGACATGTATCTAGCATCTATCTACATCCTATCAGGGGTGAGAAAATACATGATCCACCTCTGTTTAGCAGCTGAATATATTTGACACTAGAACTGGCTGACAGTTTTACAATATGTCACAGTTAAGTCTGTCAGCCAGTTCTAATAATGGACCATCGTGTTCTGTTTTTCAAACCCTGCATGTCCTTCTCTGGCTGCATGATGCAGTTGTAGTGATGCAGGCTGTGGTCAAATAGCCACAGTATCATAGGAATAGTTTATGTCCTGTACCCAAGGCTTTGACCCAGGAGGATATTTGATCCAGGGGAGATGGGTCTTGCTGCGGTTCCTGCTCCGAGAGGGATCGATGTGTGACTAGAAGGGTCTTCAGGACAAATGGATGCTTGCCTATGTTTTGGCTAATTTGATTTATATGGAATATATATAAATAAATAGTGTTATTTGCTAGGCAGATGTTTCAGTCACTGGCCCCATTTCTTCAGAAGGATGCAAACCCATGACCTGAGTATACTTTATAAGTTGGGAGATGGGCTTGGTTGAGCTCAGTCAGAAGAATGTAACTCCGTAGCTCTAGAGCGAGGACAGCCCAATGATACATGTACCAGCTCCTTAATAAAAACGACTGATTAAACACTTTTATGACTAAAAGACTATCTCTTCCCTCAGCATGTAGTATTCTCTGATTTATCTCTTCACCACAGGGTCAGCTTCTGTGTTATTCAGACCAGTTCTTTCTGTCTGTACTACCATTCAAAATGAGAGTACGGAGACCCCAACAACAAACTATCAGATTCTACCCAGTGCTTACATTGGGTCAATTGATGGGCTATTCACTACATTCTGGTTATCCTTACAAGATTGCGAGGCCATCAATGAACATTCTGAATAGATGTTGAAGGTAGCAGCATGTGGGTTAATACTAGTGCTGGGAATTGTCTGGGATCTCACGCTATGATGTGCCGATACGATATGTATTATGATTCTCACAGTTATATATGTATTGCAATTTGATGTTCCAAACACATTGCTCACTATATTTCTGCTGCAGAGAGACTAGAGAGAGCATGAGAAAGAGTTTTGATATGTAATTGAAATAAAAGTGCTGAAAACATGTTGCCCCCCACAATCGCTAGTTAATAATACTACTAGAATGACTCTGATGGCGGACATTTGTGCTGTCCTATTCCTTATAATCTCGTCTATTATCACAGTCTGCCATGCGCATGGGCTAAAGGAAGGATAGAACTTCTGCATCCACTTCCTGTTAAGGAAACAACGCTATGTCTGCAGGAAACCATCACTCATTCAAAAAACAACATTCCTTATGAAGTATGGTGGGAGGATCAACAATTATTCAATCCAAATGCCAACAATAATTCATGTTTTTACATGGGTGGCACACTGGCAAAATGCCTACTGCACACTCCTCAAGAGGATCCACCAGGTCAAAGTTTTAGATTTTTCGGTGCTGTATTGTGGCTATGCACTGCTTTCTGTTCGGGGCTATGGGAGACCGATACAAAGAAGCCTTTGATGCTGAACTGTAATTGATCAAGATCTTCCTGCAGTAGGGTCAGCTCCTCTGATTAGAGCCTGCTCCCTGTGAGGCGTGATGGGAATCTATCATCTGTTTTGTTTGGAAACCAACCAATACGCTAGCTAAATTGAGCTCACTTGTCAAACTTTTTGGCCAGCTTACACCAACATTTAGCCTGCCAAAGTGAACATTTGGGAAATGTGAATAAAGGCTGGCTAAGTAGTCTAATAAGAAAGTTTGTCAAAATAACTATTAGGCTAATGCGGCAGGTAGCCTAGTGGTTAGAGCGTTGGACTAGTAACCGAAAGGTTGTATGATCGAATATCCGAGCTGGTAAAAACCTGTTCTGCCCCTGAACAAGGCAGTTAACCCACTGTTCCTAGGCTGTCATTTGTTCTTAACTGACTTGCCTAGTTAAATAATGGTTAAAAAAAAAAAATAATCCTAGGTTCATAGTTCATACACACAAACTCAGCCAGCACCTTGTTTGATCAGATGCACAGAAAAGTAAACGTCTACAAAGTCTGCCTCTTCTGACAGCTCTGCCATCGAGCTTGGGACAGCTTAGCTTAGCCCTGGTCTACCATTTGAGGCAGAGATGGGTATGTTATGAGACATGAATTAGTCAATGGCAATGTCCCATTAAGCTTTTAATGTGTTCTGTCTGGAGTGGCTTCACATCAACTGAGCATCAATTTGGGTAGTGAACAATGACCACACCAGTTTGTTTTTAGTATAATGTACACTCATAAGAGGGGGTCTAAAGATACATTTGAAATTTGTAATGAACAAATACATGTGAACTAGTGCTGCTGAAGTGTTTAAAGTAGCTACTGAGAGGTCTGTCATAAACTGTGTCACTATCTGTTGCCTTTAGTACGCTGTTAACTTTATGCCCTTAGTAACCCTGTTCTAGCATCTGTCTGACATCTCTCCCTGTCTGTCTCTCCTTCTGATGGCAGATATGTTCAGGCGAGTGGTGCGAGCGAGTAAGTTCCGTCATGTCTTTGGCCAGGCGCTGAAGAACGACCAGTGCTATGATGACATCCGCGTCTCCCGGGTCACATGGGACAGCTCCTTCTGTGCCGTCAACCCAAAATTCGTCGCCATCATCATCGAGGCCAGTGGGGGCGGAGCCTTCCTTGTCCTCCCTCTGCTAAAGGTGAGTGTGTCACTATCAGCCAGCCAACTAGGCAGCATCATGGCTTCTTCTGTCTCATCAGGCTTCGAACACTTCTTCTCACTGTTGGCCTAGATCTCAGTATTAGTTACATTCAATCGCTCCATTCTGTTTCGGTGTGATTTGATTATTTGTTATTTCCTACGTTTTTGGTTACTGACAGAGCCTATATGCAATCATGGAAATGAGATAACAAAATTAAATTACTATGCTATTTTACTATGCTGGATATGTATATGTGCCAATCAATTCATTATCTGTTTAGCAGAATGTGAGGGTGCACTTTAGTATCAGTGAAAATGGGAGCATTTCAGGCTGCACAGGGCTCTACACTGACCTTTGTGCGCCTATTTTGAAAAATGTAGGCGCACGCAAATAAATTTAGGAGCACAATGAAAAATATTTGAGAGATTAAAGCTAGAATCCTTACTTTTTCCAGGCACGCTCGTGCTCCTAAAATATAAACACTATGTAAAGTGTTGGTCATGAGCTGAAATAAAATATCCCAGAAATTTTACAAATGCACAAAAAGCTTATTTTATCTCAAATTATGTGGACAAAGTTGTTTACATCCCTGTTAGTCAGCATTTCTCATTTGCCATGATAATCCATATACCTGACAGGTGTGGCATATTAAGAAGCTGATTAAACAGCATGATTGTTACACAGGTGCACCTTGTGCTGGGGGAAATAAAAGGCCACTCTAAAATGTGCAGTTTTGTCACACAATGCCACAGATGTATCCAATTTTGAGGGATCATGCAATTGGCGTGCTCACTGCATTAATGTCCACCAGAGCTGTTGCCAGATAATTTAATGTTAATTTCTCTACAATAAGCCGCCTCCAATGTCGTTTTCGAGAATTTGGTAGTATGTCCAACCGGCCTCACAACCGCAGACTAGAGGTCGACCGATTATGATTTTTCAACGCCGATACCGATTATTGGAGGACAAAAAAAAGCCTATACCGATTAATCGGACGATTTTTAAAATGTATTTGTAATAATGACAATTACAACAATACTGAATGAACACTTATTTTAACTTAATATAATACATAAATAAAATCAATTTAGCCTCAAGTAAATAATGAAACATGTTCAATTTGGTTTAAATAATGCAAAAACAAAGTGTTGGGGAAGAAAGTAAAAGTGCAATATGTGCTATGTAAGAAAGCTAACGTTTAAGTTCCTTGCTCAGAACATGAGAACATATGAAAGCAGGTGGTTCCTTTTAACATGAGTCTTCAATATTCCCAGGTAAGAAGTTTTAGGTTGTAGTTATTATAGGAATTATAGGACTATTTCTCTCTATACCATTTGTATTTCATATACCTTTGACTATTGGATGTTCTTATAGGTACTTTAGTATTACCAGTGTAACAGTATAGCTTCCGTACCTCTCCTCGCTCCTACCTGGGCTCGAACCAGGAACACAACGACAACAGCCACCCTCGAAGCAGCGTTACCCATGCAGAGCAAGGGGAACAACTACAACTCAAAACGAGTGATGTTTGAAATGCTATTAGCGCGCACCCCGCTAACTAGCTAGCCATTTCACATCACATCGGTTACACCAGCCTAATCTCGGGAGTTGATAGGCTTGAAGTCATAAACAGCAGAGCTGCTGGCAAAACGCATGAAAGTGCTGTTTGAATGAATGCTTATGAGCCTGCTGGTGTGCCTACCGTTGCTCAGTCAAACTGCTCTATCAAATCATAGACTTAATTATATTTAATATGACCATTAATATGGTCGAATCCGGAAACTATCATCTCGAAAACAAGATGTTTATTCTTTCAGTGAAATACGGAACCATTCCATATTTTATCTAACGGGTGGCATCCATCAGTCTAAAAATTCCTGTTACATTGCACAACCTTCAATGTTATGTCATAATTACGTACAATTCTGGCAAATTAGTTCGCAATGAGCCAGGCGGCCCAAACTGTTGCTCATACCCTGATTCTGCGTGCAATGAACGCAAGAGAAGTGACACAATTTCACCTGGTTAATATTGCCTGCTAACCTGGATTTCTTTTAGCTAAAAATGCAGGTTTAAAAATATATACTTCTGTGTATTGATTTTAAGAAAGGCATTGGTGTTTATGGTTAGGTACACGTTGGAGCAACGACAGTCCTTTTTCGCGAATGCGCACTGCATCGATTATATGCAACGCAGGACACGCTAGATAAACTAGTAATATCATCAACCATGTGTAGTTTTAACTAGTGATTATGATTGATTAAGTTTAATGCTAGCTAGCAACTTACCTTTGCTTCTTACTGCATTTGCGTAACAGGCGGGCTCCTCGTGAGGCAGGTGGTTAGAGCGTTGGACTAGTTAACCCTAAGGTTGCACGATTGAATCCCTGAGTTGACAAGGTAAAAATCTGTTGTTCTGCCCCTGAACAAGGCAGTTAACCCACCGTTCCTAGGCCGTCATTGAAAATAAGAATGTGTTCTTAACTGACTTGCCTAGTTAAATAAAGATTGAATAGAGGTGTAAAAAAATATATATATATATTTAATGGCTAAATCGGCATCCAAAATTACAGATTTATGATTGTTATGAAAACTTGAAATTGGCCCTAATTAATCGGCCATTCCGATTAATCGGTCGACCTCTACCGCAGACCACTTGTATAGCATTGTGTGGGGGAGCGGTTTATCAATGGCAATTGGATTGTCTCTATGGCAATTTGAATGCACAGTGATACCGCAACGAGATCCTGAGGCTCATGGTCGTGCCATTCATCTGCTGCCATCACCTCATGTCGCAAGGATCTGTACACAATTCCTGGAAGCTGTCAGTTCGTCCATGGCCTGCATACTCACCAGACATGTCACCCACTAAGCACGTTTGGGATGATCTGGATTGACGTGTACGACAGCGTGTTTCAGTTCCCGCCAATATCCAGCAACTTCACACAGCCGTTGAACAGGAGTGGGACAACATTCTACGGGATTTAACCAACAGCCTGATAAACTCTATATGCGAAGGAGATGTGTCGCACTGCATGAGCCAAATGGTGCTCACATCAGATACTGACTGGTTTTCTGATCTACGCCCCTACTTTAAAAAACTTTTTATCTGTTATCAACAGATGCGTGTCTGTATTGCCAGTCATGTGAAATACATAGATTCGGGCCTGATTTAAATAAATTAATTGACAGATTTTCCTGTATATGAACTGTAATTCAGTAAGATGTTTAACATTGTTGCGTATTGTGTTTTAGTTCAGTATATTTTGGTCTTTAGTGCAGGGCCGACAAACACATTTTTTACCTTCTCCCCTCCCTCTTGCCTCCATTTTACAGTAATCAGTTAGTTGTAATTTTGGATAGAGCAGACATTTCCTTATATATTTTGTTAGCTGCATGTGTGACAACTCCCCCAGTTCTAATTATGATATAATTTACAAAGATTATATATTTTTCCAAAGATAATGTTTTTTTTTTTATCAATTAGTGTATTTGTTTTGTCTTTTCTGGTGGATTAAACTGCAGTTTGTATTAAAAGTAGTCCTATTTTGGAGATTATTTCATTTTGAAAGAAGTAAGAGGTTGTAATCTGAACAAATGGGAAAAGGCCCTTTTTGATCATAGGATGAGACATTTTTACTAATCTGCGGGAGAACCAGTTCGGATTTAAGTATAACTTTTGTATGACTGAAGCCTTTAATGAGAGGTTCAATGCTTTAATATTTAATCATTTTAGCCCTCCGAATTCATAGTCATTTATAAATTAATGTTTGTAAATAACCATGTACACTGAGTGTACAAAACATTAGGAACTCTCGCTCTTTCCATGACATAGACTGACCAGGTGAATCCAGGTGACAGCTATGATCCCTTATTGATGTCACTTGTTAAATCCACTTCAGTCAGTGTAGATGAAGGGGAGGAGACAGGTTAAAGAAGGATCTCTAAGCCTTGAGACAATTGAGACATGGATTGTGCATGTATGCCATTCAGAGTGTGAATGGGCAAGACAAAAGATTTAAGTGCCTTTTTGAACGGGTTATGGTGGTAGGTGCCACGCAGGTGCACCGGTTTGTGTCAAGAACTGCAAAGCTGCTGGATTTTTCATGCTAAACAGTTTGATTTCTGTATCAATGGTCCACCACCCAAAGGACACCCAGCCAGCTTGACACAACTGTGGGAAGCATTGGAGTCAACATGGGCCAGCATCCCTGTGGAATGCGTTCGATACCTTGTAGAGTCCATGCCATGAATTGAGGCTGTTTTGTACTCGATATTAGAAAGGTGTTCCTAATGTTTTGTACGCTCAATGTATAGTCCTGCCTTGGGTTTTTGATGATCGTAAAGAATATGAATGAATGGTACTGGAAGAAAGTAATAGTTAAGAAATGCCAGGCATGTACATGAACAACAAATGATCTACAGTGCCTTGGAAGTATTAATACTCCTTGACTTTTCCCACATTTTTGATACGTTACAGCCTTATTATAAAATGGATTAAAGACATTTAAAAATGCTCAGCGATCTGCACACACCCCAAATTGACAAAGGAAACCTTTTTTTTTTTTACAAAAAAAAATATACAAATGCCTTATTTACATAAGTATTCAGACCCTTTGCTATGAGACTCGAAATTGAGCTCAGGTGCATCCTGTTTCCATTGATCATCATTGATGGTTCTACAACTTGATTGAAGTCCACTTGTGGTAAATTCAATTGATTGGACATGAGGTTGAAGAAATTGTCCGTAGAGCTCTGAGACAGGGTGGTGTCGAGGCACAGATCTGGGTAAGGGTACCAAAAAATGTCTGCAGCATTGAAGGTCACTAAGAACAGTGACCTCCATCATTCTTAAATGGAAGAAGTTTGGAACCACCAAGACTCTTCCTAGAGCAGGCCGCCCAGCCAAACTGAGCAATCAGGGAGAAGGACCTTGGTCAGGGAGGTGACCAAGAACCTGATGGTCACTCTGACAGAGCTCTAGAGTTCCTCTGTGGAGATGGGAGAAACTTCCAGAAGGACAACAATCTCTGCAGGACTCCACCAATCAGGCCTTTATGGTAGAGTGGCCAGACGGAAGCCACTCCTCAGTAAAAGGCACATGACAGCCCACTTGGAGTTTGCCAAAAAGCACCTACAAACCATGGCCTGCTCAGACCATGAAAAACAAGATTCTCTGGTCTGATGAAACCAAGATTGAACTCTTTGGCATGAATGCCAAACGTCAGGTCTAGAGGATGCTTTAGTCCAGGTCTGGGAGGAGATCCCTCAGGAGACCATCCGCCACCTCATCAGGAGCATGCCCAGGCGTTGTAGGGAGGTCATACAGGCACGTGGAGGCCACACACACTACTGAGCCTCATTTTGACTTGTTTTAAGGACATGACATCAAAGTTGGATCAGCCTGTAGTGTGGTTTTCCACTTTAATTTTGTGTGACTCCAAATCCAGACCTCCATGGGTTGATAAATTTGGTTTCCACTGATCATTTTTGTGTGATTTTGTTGTCAGCACATTCAACTATGTAAAGAGAAAAATATTTAATTAGAATATTTCATTCATATCTAGGATGTGTTATTTTAGTGTTCCCTTTGTTTTTTTGAGCAGTGTATTTCAAATATGTTTTTAATATTTTTAATCTCAATTTCCATCTATGGACTGAACATACACTCCTGCAACCCGCCTCACCCAATGTGTTATGGATCTGCTATTTTTTATACTTTAGAAACGGAACCCCCTTCAGAAGCATGCCAGCCAACTAGCTACTCACTAGAAGTCAGTTAGCCACTGCTAGCGGTAATCACCGTTAACTCTGACATCTGCCAGCCTCAGCCTGGTCAAATTCCTGCCAGTCTGCACAGCACGATATCAACCCAGAGCATATCGGACTGCTTTTCTCTACCGCATCTCCGGATTCTTACCGCAAGCTTTGAACCTTTACTCCGGATAATCGCAGCTAGCTAGCTGCTATCCGAGTGGCTACTCCTGGCTAATGTCTCTGTCCTGAAGCAAGCACCAGTTAGCCTGGATCTGGGCCCAGCTCCAGGCTAGCCGAAGAGATCCATCAGACTTCAATGCCTCTTTTGCCATTTGGCCTGGCCTGGACCCTTTGCTGCCGACATGGAGCCCAGCCGATCCATCACGACTGGTCTGCCGACATCACCGTCCGGGGGGTTTCAGCAGGCTCTCCCATTGCGACGTCCTCCTGAGGCCCATGTGCTAGCCCCGGCCTGCTAGCTGTCTGTATCGCTGTGCCTCCAGCTCACCTAGCTACTCACTGGACCCTATGATCACTCGGCTACACATGCCTCTCCCTAATGTAAATATGCCTTGTCTATTGCTGTTTTGGTTAGTGATTTTTGTCTTATTTCACTGTAGAGCCTCCAGCCCTGCTCAATATGCCCTTTTGTTTGATTTTTAACGATCTTCATCAGAATGCACTCCCAGGAATCCTAGTTCCACAATAAATGCTTGATTTGTTCGATAATGTCCATTATTTATGTCCAAGTAGCTACTTTTGTTAGCGTGTTTAGTATACAAATCCAAACGCTTGTGCAGGTCCATCCAAACGTCGGACAAAAACTTAAAGTTATATTACAGGTTGAAGAAACTTGTCAAACTAAGTATAGAATCAATCTTTAGGATGTTATCATAAATCTTCAATAAAGTTCCAACCGGAGGATTCCTATGTCTGTAGAGAAGCCATGGAACTCAGGTCGCTATCATGTGAAATGCGCATGACCAGGACCTGGCTCTCTGCCAGACCACTGACTCAAACTGCTCCCATCCGGCTCCACCACACAGTAGAAGCCTCATTCAAGTTTCTAAAGACGGTTGACATCTAGTGGAAGCCTTAGGAAGTGCAACTTTATCCATATCCCACTGTGCATTCAATAGGGGCTGGGTTGAAAATCGACCAACCTCAGATTTCCACTTCCTGTTTGGATTTCTTCTCAGGTTTTTGCCTGCCATATGAGTTCTGTTATACTCACAGACATCATTCAAACCGTTTTAGAAACATCAGAGTGTTTTCTATCCAATACTATTAATAATATGCATATATTAGCAACTGGGACTGAGGAGCAGGCCATTGACTCTGGGCACCTTTCATCCAAGCTACTCAGTACTGCCCCTGCAGCCATTAGAAGTTTAAACAATTGTTGGAAAAATTACTTGTATCATGCACAATGTAGATGTCCTAACCGACTTGCCAAAACTATAGTTTGTTAACAAGGAATTTGTGGAGTGGTTGAAAAACGAGTTTTAATGACTCCAACCTAAGTGTATGTAAACTTCCGACTTCAAATGTATATAGATGCCTTTTAACCTAATGTTGTATTTTTATTCCTTCACAAGCCAACCCTTGGTCTTTGCCAGTAGGACTAGGGGGCTCACAGTTCATCGTTTCTCCCGTCTTTGTTACGGATCTCCAACAGTCATACTGAATGTCCTCTTTCTCTCTCCAGACTGGTCGCATAGACAAGGCCTACCCAACAGTATGTGGTCATACAGGTCCTGTCCTGGACATCGACTGGTGCCCTCACAATGACCATGTCATCGCCAGCGGCTCAGAGGACTGCACAGTCATGGTACATACAGACAGTTTTCCCTGCTTACATCTTTAAAATGGTGACCCTATGTTCAAGATGCTGTCTAGGCCCAGGTATGAAAACCTACCTACTACACATGTTCGGACTCTGTGGATGCACCTTATGTAAAAAAGGAAAGCTCTTTACCCCTATAGATTTTTTTTCCAGTGAACTCTGACATCTCTTAAGAAGACTATGATCAATAGCCCTGTCTGGGTCTGTCAGTGTGCTGCACATGCTAGTGCTGCAACCTTAGCCTCCCTGGTGTGCTCTATACACAAAGCATGTGTCATAGCGTTATCGGATCCACAGCCATAACTGGATGGTGGGGCAGTGAGGTCATCCTATCAGAATGTCTTGTGTCCTTATTTGGTCTTAGACAAATAAATAATGTCTGCAGCAAGAGACGGACAAGTCCACAGAAGGGTCCATACAATATTTTATCTAAATGTATTTATATGATAGACCTTAAAGATGGAATACAAAAACATTTTAGTAAGGCCTGCTCTCTGAAACGTATGTTATGCAGGTGAAACATGAAATGTTATGCAGACCTTATTCCTTTCCCATCCTTGTTTCTGCCCCCATCAGCGACTGCTGCCATCCTTAGACTAAACACTGTTAGTACATCCTGCTAACATTAGACAAGCACATCCATAGTATACTGACACCTAGCTAAGGCTGATTGTCTCAAGGGGTTGAGGAGAATTGAACTCTTGTTTGTTCATGTCCGTAGTTATAAATGAGAAAATGGATATAAATAAGTAGAAGGCAATGGCATCATGACTAACTTCATCTCTCGCTGTCTCCAGGTGTGGCAGATCCCAGAGAATGGGCTGGTCACCCCGCTGGCTGAGCCTGTGGTGGTGTTGGAGGGGCACTCGAAGAGGGTGGGCATCGTCACTTGGCACCCCACGGCCCGGAACGTCCTCATGAGTGCAGGTAGATACAGGTTTAATACCCTGCTCTCACACAAATATAGTGTCTGCAGGAGTATGGCACTTTCAGCGGGGAGTTAATTTGTCACAACAGCTCTCAGAATACACAGCATTTTATATATTTTACACTCTACTGTGGGACTGTACTCTGCTATGAGGCAGTGGCATGTGGATTTCAACTAGTTTATTTGTGTCTGTCCCACCAGGCTGTGACAACCTGATCATCATCTGGAACGTGGGGACGGGCGAGGCCATGATCCAGCTGGAGGACATGCACCCTGACGTCATCTTCAGCGCCTGCTGGAGCCGCAATGGAGCCCTCATCTGCACCGCCTGCAAGGACAAGAATATCCGTGTCATTGACCCCCGCAAGGAGAAGATCGTGGCTGTGAGTGGGCTGGGGACTCTAGGGGAGATACAGTGCCTTGTGAAAGTATTCACCCCCCTTGACGTTTTTCCTATTTCGTTGCATTACAACCTGTCATTTAAATGGATTTTTATTTGGATTTCATGCAATGGACATACACAAACTAGTCCAAATTGGTGAGATGGAGAAGAAACGGAAAAGTGGTGAGTGCATAAGTATTCACCCCCTTTGCTATGAAGCATCTAAATAAGATCTGGTGCAACCAATTACCTTCAGAAGTCACATAATTAGTTGAATAAAGTTCATCTGTGTGCAATCTAAGTGTCACATGATCTGTCACTTGATCTCAGTATATATACACCTGTTCTGAAGGGCCCCAGAGTCTGCAACAATACTAAGCAAGGGGCACCACCAAGCATGTGGCACTGTGAAGACCAAGGAGCTCTCCAAACAGGTCAGGGACAAAGTTGTGGAGAACTACAGATCAGGGTTGGGTTATAAAAAAATATCAGAAACTTTGAACATACCACGGAGCACCATTAAATCCATTATTAAAAAATGGAAAGAATATGGCACCATAACAAACCTGCCAAGAGAGGGCTGCCCACCAAAACTCATGGACCAGGCAAGGAAGGCATTGATCAGAGAGGCAACAAAGAGACCAAAGATAACCCTGAAGGAGCTGCAAAGCTCTGCAGCGGAGATTGGAGTATCTGTCCATATGACTACTTTAAGCCATACACTCCATAGAGCTGGGCTTTATGGAAGAGTGGCCAAAAAAGCCATTGCTTAAAGAATAAAATAAGCAAACACGTTTGGTGTTCGCCAAAAGGAATGTGGGAGACTCCCCAAACATATGGAAGGAGGTACTCTGGTCAGATGAGACTAGAATTTAGCTTTTTGGCCATCAAGGAAAACGCTTCGTCTGGTACAAACCCAACACCTCTTATCACCCCGAGAACATCTCCACAGTAAAGCATGGTGGTGGCAGCATCATGCTGTGGGGATGTTTTTTTTGGGGGGGGGAAATTGGTCAGAATTGAAGGAATAATGGGTAGCGCTAAATGCAGGGACATTCTTGAGGGAAACATGTTTGTCTCTCAGACATTTGAGAGTGGGGCGGAGGTTCACCTTCCAGCAGGACAATGACCCTAAGCATACTGCTAAAACAACACTTGAGTGGTTTAAGGGGAAACATTTAAATGTCTTGGAATGGCCTAGTCAAAGCCCAGGCCTCAATCCAATTGAGAAACTGTGGAATGACTTAAAGATTGCTGTACACCAGTGTAACCCATCCAACTTGAAGGAGCTGGAGCAGTTTTACCTTGAAGAATGGGCTAAAATCACAGTGGCTAGATGTGCCAAGCTTAGAGACACACCCCAATAAACTTGCAGCTGTAATTGCTGCAAAGTGTGGTTTTACAAAGTATTGACCGTTTTCTTTTTTTTCTCATTTCTTGTCTGTTTCACAATAAAATATAGTTTGCCTCTTCAAAGTGGAAGGCATATTATGTAAATCAAATGATACAAACCCCCCAAAAAAATCTATTTTAATTCCAGGTTGTAAGGCAACAAAATAGGAAAAATGCTAAGGGGGTGAATACACTGTATTTTGGCTTGATAATCACTCTTGTAGCACTGTCTCTCACATAAACACACACACGCACACGTCATTGGTGCTGAAACATGCGATCCTCTCTGATAGACGTGTTGTGTTTCAGGAGAAGGACAAGGCCCACGATGGAGCACGGCCCATGAGAGCCATCTTCCTAGCTGACGGAAACATCTTCACCACCGGCTTCAGCCGCATGAGCGAGCGGCAGCTAGCCCTCTGGAACCCCGTATGTCACCTCCCATCCAGACCCACACGGACACACACACATGGAAATCTGCCGATGTGCCCTTGCGCAAGGCACTTAACCCTAATTGCTCCAGGGTCGCCGTTAAAAGTGGTAGACCCTGGCTGTGACCCCACTCGCCGAGGGTGTCTCAGGGAGAGTTGGTTTATGCAAAAATAAACATTCTCAATTCACACGTGTAAAAAAGGACAAATATAAGCACCCACCAAATTATTATTTGTTATACACATACAGACAGACATTCATGCACTCATAGATGCACAAATCCTTATCTAAATCAAATCAAAGTTTTTATCACGTGTGCCGAATGCAACAGGTGTAGACCTTACAGTGAAATGCTTACTTACAGGCTCTAACCAATACTGCAAAAAAGGTGTTACGTGAACAATAGGTAAGTAAAGAAATCAAACAACAGTAAAAAGACAGGCTATATACAGTAGCGAGGCTATAAAAGTAGCGAGGCTACATACAGACACCGGTTAGTCAGGCTGATTGAGGTAGTATGTACATGTAGATATGGTTAAAGTGACTATGCATATATGATGAACAGAGAGTAGCTGTAGCGTAAAAGAGGGGTTGGCGATTGGTGGGACACAATGCAGATGGCCCGGTTAGCCAATGTGCGGGAGCACTGTTTGGTCGGCCCAATTGAGGTAGTATGTACATGAATGTATAGTTAAAGTAACCACATGAAATGTATGTTTTGTGTTGACAGAAAAGCATGGAGGAGCCAATATCAGTCCACGAGCTGGACACCAGTAATGGAGTGTTGCTGCCCTTCTATGATGCAGACACCAATATAGTGTACCTGTGTGGGAAGGTGAGGATGATATACTTGTTAGAGATGTTGTCTCCCATCTGAATAGAGGATTAGTGTGACTTCGGTCTTTCTGGGAGGATTTCACAGGTTTTAACAGTAACCTCTCCTATGTTCAGGGTGACAGTAGCATCCGGTACTTTGAGATAACAGACGAGGCTCCATTCGTGCACTACCTCAACACCTTCTCCAGCAAGGAGCCCCAGCGAGGTATGGGCTACATGCCCAAACGAGGACTGGACGTCAACAAGTGCGAGATTGCCAGGTAACAACCATGCACTCAGTGATGGCTTTGAGACCTTCTCCTTTTGTCCATTAGAGGGAGGACATGTTGCAGTATTTGAGAGAACAGTCCTAATGCCTTTGATTCTGCGGCTGTACATCCTCATCATGTTTTGTCTATTTTACTTGCAGGTTTTATAAACTACATGAGAGAAAATGTGAGCCAATCATTATGACAGTCCCCCGAAAGGTTTGTGTCTCTTTGAATATTTATTTTTTTACATTTAAGACATTGATGCTGTAGAAAAGAGTGCAATTGTTGTTCAAATCTGGCAAATCAGGCAATATTAAGAATAGAGCCACTGACTAGAGTACAGTCCTAACTGATACCATTATGTCTTTCCTTCTCTCCGTCCCACACATTCAGTCGGACCTGTTCCAGGATGACCTGTACCCGGACACAGCAGGACCAGATTGTGCCATCGAGGCGGAGGACTGGTTTGATGGGAAGAACGGCGAGCCCATCTTGATCTCCCTGAAAAACGGCTATGTCCCCGGCAAGAACCGCGACCTCAAGGTGGTCAAGAAGTCTAATGTCTTGGAGGGCAAGCCAGCCAAGAAAGCAGCAAACACCTCGCCTGCCGAGAGCAAGGCCTCTCCACATCCATCTATAGTGAGTAGGACTGAACACTTTCAGTGACAACTGTCAAGCTATATTAAGACAATATAGTGAATGAAACTGTACTTTTAACACAGGCAATAGACAAGATGTGTTAAGATAAACTAAGAAAATCAGCTGCAGTAACACAGTGAATAGATTTGATTCTCAACAATTGATATCAGAACAGTACTGGAACATTTTCTGTTAAGTCATTTTAGCTACCAAATGGTTTGTGAAACAATATATCTTGTCATTATTTAACTGGTTGTCCTTTCTATGCTTTATTGCAGCAAAATGAAGGGAAACTGGAGGAGCTACTGCGAGAGGTCAAGTCGCTCAGGGACCTCGTCACCCTACAGGACCGTCGAATTGCGAAATTGGAGGACCAGATGTCCAAGGTCGCCATCTAAGACTCAGATTCATTGATTGGGAGATAATCGAGTGAACAGGGCCAGTCACTGCCAAAATTTGAGAATTCGGCTTCATCATTCCGCTTGGAATCTTCCCAGCGACGATCCCAAGCACACATTCCAAGATGAACTTTGTTTTTTATCATGTCTACCCCTCACACTTACCTCTAAAATACTTAGAGAAACAACTGTTGCAATTCATAGTCCACCTTTTTACTGGGGATGAAACGCATTTAAATAACTGCCATTTTTTGGTTGATTGAAAAGTCTTACCATTTTGTTATTGTTTTAAATTGTGGTCAAGAACATTCTGATGGGAAGTTTGTACTTACTGCAATACTCTCAACAATCGTATGTAGCCACCAGTATTGCCATATTCCCTTGATTTTTGTGCTGCCAAAAAAATGTTTGTGTGGGTGTGGGTTTTCATTTATTTTGTCTTTTCTCCTGTTTTGCATTCCAGTTACAGACTATAGGGTAATAGAATGATTTAGGCAAAGAGAATAATTATCTTTGAACCAACTATAGCTGTTACACTGTTGCAATAGAAAGAGAAAGATATCAGATTTTTTCTGCCACGCCAGCTGCTCGTATTAAGCATCAGGTCACTGAATGTGAAGGAAGTCTGACGATATTGTTAGTTCTTCTGGTTGTAGATTTTAACTGTGGGGGTGTCGGCAGGCAGTGGCGTGAACTGCAGCTCTCGCTGGCATAACTGTAGTGGTGCCTCTTGTCACGCTGTGGAGGGTATTGGGGCTCAATCTGAGGTCACCCACTCCGGTGCATGTTGTGGCATTGGAAAGGGACCTCTCTCAGCATTTCTTTCACTCAACCATCTAGTTCATGTAGTAACGTGCATGCAATAAAGATTTTACACATGGAAATGTCTTCTCCACAATAAATCCCTTATTCTTTGTTTGCGCTAACCTCTCTTTCTACCTTTTTCACCTCTGTCTGTCTTGCTGGCTTGAATTAAATGATTCACACACTGAAACCGGCAGAGCAATGCACAGTCTGATAGACAGATCTCAAGTGGGATTTTAGAAACCGTAATGTGAATATACAGTATAACATTATCTTTTGATAATACCACATAATCTGAAATTATCATAAATGACAACCAGGACAATTCAAGATCCAATAATTAGTCTTAAGTACAATAATGAAAGATCCTTTGTTCCATCATCAGAGCGCCAGTGGCACAGTCTAGAGGGGAAAAAACATTTAAACCATGGAGTAGGGGTTTTCATTGCTTTGGCGGGCCCATAAAAGTCATTTTCTGCTCCTGGCTTCCTGTTGGGGGTTGTTCTCATCACGCAGCATGGAGGGAAGGGGGGTCAGAGGGGCTGTGTCTGGCATCCAGACACACCGGCAACCAGTGGGCGGATGAGGGGATGAACGTGGACTATGGGGATTTTGTAGATTAGATGGAGTTATATGAAAGGCTAGAAGTGGAGGGATAACAGTTCAAGGAAGATTAAGTGGATTTGGTGGGAACTTGTTTTTTTGGGGATATGTTACCTACTGATACAACATTTACATGAGTTAATGGATAAGGATTACTGAAAAGCTTACCAGCACACATTTTACTCCTGTATTTCCTCTCTCTTGACCACCCACCTCCTAAAATAATTTGCTGGGAAAACAGCCCGTTTGAAGGTCACTGGGGGATAAACGTCCTCTTTTGTAGCTGTGTTTGTGTGGCTACTCAACTTTGTTGTGTGTTAAAATTCTGGTGTATCAAATTTCCATGCTGTCTCTGCAAAATAACATTTTGAACAGTTTAGGTTCTGTGGGGGAAATATAATTTGTTGTTTTTAATGGATCAAATGTCATGTTTATCAGTCTGACAATTTAGTGAATATAGTGCTCAAACTCCATGCAGACAAGATTATTTTGCTTTACCTGTCATGCATTGTGTGATGAAGTAAGCCTATACCAAGAAAACTATTTCAGCCTGCAACTAAACTAGTGGTTGTGATGAATCCATTATCCCTGAGACAACTACCTCTGTGAAGGGGGTTAGAGAGACTCCAGAGCAACATCCGTTCACAAATTACTCACAAGACGAGAACAGGAAGTGGTGGTTTCCATGGAGACAGGTTTCAATACTTGCTGCCACATTTCCACAGGAGGTCTGTAGTTTACACTGCACAGCAATGATGCTGGTTACAGGAGGTCTGTAGTTTACACTGCACAGCAATGAGCCTGGTTAGAGGAGGTCTGTAGTTTGCACTGCACAGCAATGAGCCTGGTTAGAGGAGGACTGCAGTTTGCACTGCACAGCAATGAGCCTGGTTACAGGAGGTCTGTAGTTTGCACTGCACAGCAATGAGCCTGGTTAGAGGAGGTCTGTAGTTTGCACTGCACAGCAATGATGCTGGTTACAGGAGGTCTGTAGTTTACACTGCACAGCAATGATGCTGGTTACAGGAGGTCTGTAGTTTACACTGCACAGCAATGAGCCTGGTTAGAGGAGGTCTGTAGTTTGCACTGCACAGCAATGAGCCTGGTTAGAGGAGGTCTGTAGTTTACACTGCACAGCAATGAGCCTGGTTAGAGGAGGTCTGTAGTTTACACTGCACAGCAATGATGCTGGTTACAGGAGGTCTGTAGTTTGCACTGCACAGCAATGATGCTGGTTATAGGTCTGTAGTTTGCAATGCACAGCAATGAGCCTGGTTAGAAGAGGTCTGTAGTTTCCACTGCACAGCAATGAGCCTGGTTAGAGGAGGTCTGTAGTTTACACTGCACAGCAATGATGCTGGTTACAGGAGGTCTGTAGTTTACACTGCACAGCAATGAGCCTGGTTACAGGAGGTCTGTAGTTTCCACCGCACAGCAATGAGCCTGGTTACAGGAGGTCTGTAGTTTACACTGCACAGCAATGAGCCTGGTTACAGGAGGTCTGTAGTTTCCACTGCACAGCAATGAGCCTGGTTAGAGGAGGTCTGTAGTTTACACTGCACAGCAATGATGCTGGATACAGGGGGTCTGTAGTTTACAGTGTAACTCTCCCAAGCACCACACGTTCTTCCTTATTAGACTCCAGACATCTAGCGTCTACCACAGAGGGAAATATCTGAGACACACCCATTCCACTTAAATATGACTCAGCACCTCAGACACTTCTGTTGATAATTCCATTTCGAACCCACTTCAACTATCATATGAGAGAGAGAAACTTTGATATTTCCAAAGTATGATATGGACTGTGACTTGGGTGGATTTTGGGATGTAATGAATGATCTACTTTTGTGTGGATAAATGTCTGCTGAATGTAGTTCTCTGAGTTTCACATTCTTAGAGCACAAACAACATTTAATCTTGATGTTCTGGTGCCATTTTGGACATTTGATGTATTGATTGGGGACTTTTTTCTGGAGGAATGTAACAGGGTTTCTGGGTGATTTGTGATGTTTTACTTGTGCTTCCCATGTCTGTATTTTTGTATTTTAATCTGTATATGTTTGGGTATAATGTGTATATTTACGTTGTATATACAGGGCACATTTGTAAAAGAGACCTAGGTCTCAATACGTTTTCCCTTAAAATAAAAAATAAAAATGAATTAATACAAATAAATTGAATCAGATTATCCCCTGAACCACTTCAAATCAGGGAAAGGTAACAAACCTCTGGGCTTGTCAGTTTCACACTTGAGTCAGTGCGAAAAATGTAACTTCTGCAGAACAGTGCGCATTTCCTGTTTCTTCATATCAGGTAGAGAGCTCTGTTGTGCCTCTACCATCAGCTCGTCAAGGCATGCCAGCATGTGCTTAACTCCAGGATCACCAATTTGAGCCTCCTATCCTTCCACGACTTCTACTACACTTCCCCATCAGTGAGGTAAGACTTCAGAATTACTGACAGTAAGTGCCTGGGACAATAGAGAGGTTTTGAATACTGGATGCTGAGTGTAAAATCTGCCTTTTTCATTGGTTCCAGAGTTTGAAGATTTTTGCTTTTCTCGAGGTGCCTCCGATTTGTTTTATTCTTTAAATTATTATTTGTATTTTATTGATGCTACCAGAATTGTTTGTAAATAATAATACATACTTTAAGTCTCATTATAAAGCCTATGATACCTATGAGTTCCTGTTTCATCCGTTGCGTGGGTGTGGTGCTAGTTATGAGTAACATAATGTTTCACCATGACATGTTGACGATGTCACCACCCACAGTGGCATGTCGCTTTGTCACAAACAACAGTTTCCCTAGGCCAGTTAAAACATCCATTAGTTGCATTCCACGTCAGCATTGATAGTCTTGTTCCTGACGCCCCTGCCATATCGCAACAGATCTTCGGATATAATTTGATATCCAATAGCATACTACATACAAGCAGTAATGTGTGTACTGATTTCTCATTTCAGAGTTGGCACCATGATGTCATGGTATAACAAGGTGTATCCTGTTCTGTTATGGAGCCTGTTTCTGTTGTATTCTGAGGGATCTCAGAACTTCACACTCACAGAAGACAGAGGCAGTAACATGAGCATCGCTACAGCAGTAACACAAAAGAGCAGTTCGTCTATGGTGGAAACCCATACGGTGATGTACAACAGCAGTACCCGTGAGGTAGGCGGTGCCATTACTGTGGGTGTTAACGCCTCAGAGGCAACCATGATGACCAGCTTGGGTCCAACCCTTTCTCCCTTAGCAATGCTCACTTCATCAGGTACAACCCCATCTCCCCTCACCACCAACCAACCCACCAGCCAGACGTCCTCTTCCCATGGGCCATCTAGCACATCTGACCTCTTGTCCACCACCACTCCCAGCTCTACCATCTGGTCCTCCATCACAGAACTTAACACCACATCTGAGGTGTCCTCCACCACTGGGCCCTCCTCCATCTCTGGACCTTTCTCCAACAATGTCTCAACCTCCACCCCAGGGCCTAGCTCTACCATTGTCTCATCCTCCACCCCAGGGCCTAGCTCTACCATTGTCTCATCCTCCACCCCAGGACCTAGCTCTACCATTGTCTCATCCTCCACCCCAGGGCCTAGCTCTACCATTGTCTCATCCTCCACCCCAGGGCCTAGCTCTACCATTGTCTCATCCTCCACCCCAGGGCCTAGCTCTACCATTGTCTCATCCTCCACCCCTGGGCCTAGCTCTACCATTGTCTCATCCTCCACCCCAGGGCCTAGCTCTACCATTGTCTCATCCTCCACCCCAGGGCCTAGCTCTACCAATTTCTCATCCTCCACCAATGAGACTTTCTTAACCACTTTTCCACCCATCTCAACCTCTGACAATTCTACCAACTCCTCTTCTGGGGTCCTGATTCCCAAGATAATAACAGAGAAGGTCCCCATCTTGATCACCAAGACAACGACCACCATGACAACGTTACCTTCTAAAAAAGATCCATCAGGGGGAGGGGGTCTGCCCTGCTCTCCTACCCGACGGGATGGTCTGGTGAGCCAGTGTCTGATTGCCATTGCCTCCCTGGCTGCAGTGGCCACCTTCTTCATGGTCAGCTGCATCATCCTCTGCACCAAGTACTCCTCCAGGAAGCATCGCTACAGAGTGGGCACAAACAATCGGGGCACTGAGATGGTGTGTATCTCTGCCCTGCTCCATGATGACAATGGTTCCCATTGGAGACCCCACATCCCCAAGAGCAACGGAGCCCTGCTGCCTGGAACAGAGTTGGATAGTGACGAGGAGGGGGGAGATGATGTAACCCTCCACAGCTTCCTCCCAGACAATGAGCAACGAATCTAGAGTGTAGATATGCAGACTGTGTCAGACTCTGTGAAGTGCTATATGGTCCAATTACACAGGGTACACAACTCCAGGCCTGAAGGTTAATGGTCATCGCAGCCATCTTAAAGTTCATCAAGGGAAAGGATTAAAAACAGAGACTGTGGGGGCGTATAAAACCTTTGTAGTTTGCCTACTTACTCTGGGTTAAACAACCACTTTTCTTCAATTGATGAGACTTTGAATTGTACATCTGACTGGTCGACTGCTGTCAATATACAAACTGTTGCTCTTAGAATATATTTTAGCGTCCTCTTTGAAGTTGTTGGTTGGGCCTCGCTGCACATCCATCTACTGCAACCAGTAGAGGAAGAGACAGAAACCACAAATGGAGAACCAATGATACGTTACTTTATTGTGACATGTTTACAGCAAACAGCAGTGACAAAGTTTGGAGAAGTCAGGTGGTCAATCATCCTCAAACGTAACGCAACCCAATGCAGCCTCTGAGTAGTTCTGAGTGAGATTGAGTTTTTGCACCATTGCACTGACATGATTCTGTTGATAATGAAGTTCACCTAATAGGAAGAGAACAGTGATGTAAAAAAAAAAAAAGGTTTGCTACACAGACAGTTTATTGGAGAGATTTAGGATTCTACAATTGATTTATGGATCTGGAAGTAAAGTTCATGTTATTTTTTAAGAGAATCGTTCCTGCACATACACACTTATAGAGCTATAAGAAAACCCAGACTGCTTATGATGACTCACTGTTCGTTTGGTCACTGGGTGGATGGGGATATTTAGAGCTCTATGTGGTCAGAATCTTATAGCCTTCAACGTTCTGTGGAAATACATGATACAAAAAAACAAAAAACATCATTATTTTATTTTATTACATGCTTCAGAAAATATGTATCCTTGTGAGCAATTTCATTTATTTGTTTTCTGCAAAAAAGCTTGTTCTTCTGGAAGACTTGTTAGGTCTTGATAACAAAACCATCTGCCTTGATGTACAGTGAGCCAAAACATAGACTGTATGAAGTATATCAAAATATGGTCAGGGTCAAGCGAATGTGAGATGTGATGAAATGTCCTTTACAGGGTGTTAAATAAGTCTGTAACCTTCTGTATTGAGTGTCTGTGTAGACAGTTCCAGACGTTCGGCAGATGTTTCTTGTGTCCTTGTCTTGCCATGATATGTCATAATACAAAGATACAGTATCATTGCTAATCCCAGACCCCCTTCAAGCCCTCAGATGTTTGACTTCTTTTTGACTTTTTGGGGTTTTCCCTCCGTGTGAGAGAGGGACAGGTTTCCTAGAGTCCAGTCAAACACAATGAAGAGGCTCCACAATTTAACGGAAAATTGATCACAAAGGACTGGAACAAATTAATAGATCATAACGAAACTGTAAAGAAATGACAAAGTGATATTAAACAACGAGCAGCTGGCTAATGATTGTGTCTGTGGTGATTCAAGTCCAATGACATTTCAGTTTTTCAAACATGAACCCTCTAGATTTGTCACTATAAAACTATGCCCTATGGTTTGTAATATGCGCCAATATTTCCCTTTGTTTTACTATGTACTCATAATAAGTAGATAACACAAGCAGACCAAATAAAAGGCTGGTTTATTTTTTTTACATGCATTCAAGGCCCCTTTCTGGCATCAATACCAAAGTTCATTCTTTGCAGGAGCAGAGATTTGCATCTTAGTCCACATGCTTCATACGAATCAACAGGGTGTATATTATAAAACTGGAATCAAATGTTCATGCCAGGGAAAGCTGACTCTGAGGGATGTAGACAGAGCATATAAGACAAATGGAATCATAGACCAGAGACTAGACTAGAGTATGTACTCCGTAACCACCTCACTATCATTATGACCAAATAAAGGTTGGCCAGTCTTGATGAATCATCTCAAACATTCTGAGCTGTAGCTGTGTTTACTCTATTAACATGAATATCTCTCTCTGTGTGTGCACACACTCACTCACACACACACACACACACACACACACACACACTTTCTCACTCTTGCTTGCTAGCTCTTTCTCTCTCAATTGTGGCTACACATTGAGCATGTTTAACTATTGTAATGGCCATTTTTATGTTTGTGCTTTTCTTTTTAACCCTTTTTCAACCACAATTTCATGGTATCCAATTGGTAGTTACAGTCTTGTCCCATCGCTGCAACTCCCATATGGACTCACAAGAGGTGAAGGTCAAGAGCCGTGCATCCTCCGAAACATGACCCAGCCAAGCCGCGCTGCTTCTTGACACAATGCCCGTTTCACCCAGAAGCCAGCCACACCAATGTGTCGGAGGAAACACCGTACACCTGGCGACCATGTCAGCGTGCATGCTCCCAGTCCATCACAAGAGTTGCTAGAGCGTGATGGGACAAGGACATCCCGGCCGGCCAAACCCTCACCTAACCCGGACGACGGGCCAATCGTGCGCCGCCCCATGGGTCTCCCGGTCGCGGCGGGCTGCGACAGAGCCTGGACTCGAACCAGGATCTCTAGTGGCACAGCTAGCACTGCACTTCCACTCGGGAGGCCATGTTTGTGCTTTTGTAATTACCAATTTCTGTGTTCATGTAAGTGACTGATTGAACGCCTGGAAGAAATCCTCACTGTAATTCTGCAATTTGGCAGTACGCCCAGACCCTTGTTTTGAGAACGATTCCATCAATAGAACACCCTGCTCATTGTTTTTGGCAAGGTCCTTGGCACGTGCCCCAACCCCCCTACCCTCTTACTGGGCTGTTATGGGTGGTATGTCCACACAGAAAAAATGCCCCCCTTCCTGTGAGAGACAATCACACTGTGGAGCTGCATGTCTGTTAAAGTGGCTGGTCTGCTGTGTCATCAGGGTGTCAGAGGTACAGTGTCGGGTCCAAAAGAACTTTAGCCATAACTATAACCACTTGGGATCGTCACTATGCTCTTGGAAAAAAGGGTTCCAAAAGGGTTCTTTGGCTGTCAGCATAGGATAACCCTTTTTGGTTCCAGGTAGAACCATTTTGGGTTCCATGTAGAACCCTCTGTGAAAAGTGTAACCAAAAGTGTTATTTTTACCTGTAATCAACAATGGTTTTTCAAAGGGTTCTCTTATGGGAACAGCCAAAGAACCGTTATAGGTTCTAGATATAGATAGCCCCTATCTAGAACCTAAAAGTATAGCTTCGGTGAGTAGAATGAGTATAATATGGGAGAGTGAATAAGGTACAGTATGTGACAGAGTAAGGTATGTGACAGAGTAAGGTATGGGACAGAGTAAGGTATGTGACAGAGTAAGGTATGTGACAGAGTAAGGTATGGGACAGAGTAAGTGCAAGTGAATTCAATACATTCCGAAAGGCCTTGACAGAGTTATTGTTAAGGAGGCCCAAAATGTTTCAGGGGGTTAAGTGCATGTAAGAAGACAGAGGGGGCAAGCCAAGTGACAAACAATTTATCCAATAACATGTCTGTGGTTAGTCGAGTCTCTGTCTATTCCCCAGTTAAAACCCAGAGTGGTGATTGTCTCCTCACTCTGAGCTCAGCCAGCCTGCTGCAGTGTTGACTCTGGCCTTGAGCATCCAGAACAGGGACCGGAGAGCCGAGTTGATCCGAGCCCCTAGGCCCTGCCCCCCCATCACATTAGAATACTGCCTAACAAGAACAATCTGTGTGGAGCCAAGGAGCCCAGTCCTTTTCTGGGAAGCAAGGCAGCCAGAGAGGGAGGAAGGGAGGAAAGGAGAGGAGAGGGGGAAGGAGGGATTTGTCCCGATGGCAAAGAACTTTACGTTTTATTTTTTTCTGTGCCAATCAGAGAAACCTCCAGTCTGAAATCTGAAACTGTAGAATTACTGTTGGAGGAGGTGAGTCAGGCACGTTTTCCCATCCTCTCAGTTCATTTTCCCATCCATTTTCCTCAAACTCTAAAGCATCCACAGTTCTAGAGGAGCCTTTTCTGTGTGTGACCACTTCTGTGGATGGTGAGTACAGACACTTTCATTTATTCACTTTATTTTATTCTTCTTTCTTTACTGTACATTTTACCCCATAGGGTTTATTTCCAAAAGAGAAATAACGTTCTTATCAAACATGAGTTAACTTTAGTGGACAGATATTACCTCACATGATTGCAGTGCAGTTTAGCTACCGTGACAGCATCATGACTTATGTCTCCAGGCTAGCAGCTCGCCAATAGAGTTCTCCAATAGGTTCTCTGAATCCGAATGGGTTTCCCATATTTGAATGAGCTTGTTCAGATAAATGTGTGGTGAACAGAGATTTTATTTTTGAAAGAAGGTATAACTTGAAGTCGGACTAAGTCTTGCATTATTCAGTCATTTTAAAATGTTTGTACGCCATTGATATTCGACACAATGGCTGTGCTAAATATAGGACTGTTCAAAAATGTCTGGTCATCCATAGGGACTAATTCCTCTGTAACCATTATGTGTGTGCACGCATCCGTGAATGTGTGTATGTGTGTGAAAGTATACACTGAGGGAAAGGGGGATACCCAGTCAGTTGTACAACTGAATGCATTCCTCTGAATCAGAGAGGTGCGGGGCGGCCTTAATCGACATCCACGCCCGGGAACAGTGGGTTAACTGCCTTGCTCATTTTTACCTTGTCAGCTCGGAGATTCGATCCAGCAACCATTTAGTTACTGGCCCAACACCCACCAAGTGAATGGGTGATACATTATAAAGGAACTCCCACCCCCCCCTTCCTGAAGAGTGCAATGGTTCATGTGGCCCAACTTGCACACAGATGGAGTGGAAAAATGGGGGGGAAGGAGTGGGTCGGCTGGGATGATTTACAAGGACCAGGCCAGCAGTCAACTCCTGGGTCACATTCAGCAGGGCACAATTGTGGAATGTTCAGATATAAATATATTGTGTAGAGCAGACCTGCCTCTCTGACATGTTGAGTAAGGATTCATGACAGCTCTATTAATGACATTTCTATCTGCAATGTTCAGTTAGTTTAAAGTTTGGCTATTCTCTGTCATTGCGAAATTAAAAGGAGGCCCTTCCTTTTATTGCTACCATACACTGTGCAGGGCTGTTTAGTTTATTGCTTTAAGCAACATTTAATTTCAGGGAAATAAGAGGGTCATGATGTATTTCTGGGAACCAGCATGAAAAGGAGCTGCTCACCGATTTGACAGCTCCAACGCAGTTACACCTCCGAGATCGACTTAACAAAAACAAAAACAGTTTGTGGTTACTGTGGGTTAAGGCAAAACTGATTGAATTCAGGCCTTTGTGTGCATATGTCTGTGTGTGTGCAAGTCATGTGTGCATTGTGTGTGTGCCTGTGTGTGACATGCTATGATTGGAATTCAGACCTTAAATTCTGCCTGCCTTTCATCAGCTCTCAGCTGCTATCTGGGTCTTAAAATGCCATCTACAGCTATAGACATTCTATCAAGAATAGAAATGACTCAGAAGGCATTTTCATTCATTGTTGATGAGTGAAGCCTTTACAACGTATTGTGCAACACTCACAAAAAAACTCTAGATGTTAGCTGTCAATGTTAGACACAAGAACAGCTATATGAATCGAAACACCTGTCGATCAAAATCTGTGCAATTTAATAACAGTGGAAATGCAATTTGACAACAGCCACACTGACACTGTATGTTCTTGTTTTGTTTTCTGCAGGTCCTATAGGAGATGACGTTCCTCATGGCACTTAATCTGATTGGTCTGTTGGTGACGCTGTGGTCCAGCAGCCCCAGTCTGGCCACACCCCTCCCTTTCAACATTTCATTGGAGGGAAGTGCAGAGGGGGAGGAGCTAGACAGCCTCATTGACACCCCTTCCCCACCTGCCACCAGTGGCCCTGCCTTGGAGTCCTCAACCACCTCACATGGCTCCACCCACGTAGAGCACTTATTGCTCAGGCAAATGGTTCACTTCCTGCAGGATAACCTGTTCCTCATCCTAGTTTTCTTCACACTCTTCATCACTATCTTCCTCATCCTCTGCTGTGCTTGCATCATGAGCCGCAAACGAAAGATCAATGCCTACTACCCCTCGTCCTTCCCCTCTAAGATGTACGTGGACCAGAGGGACAAGACCGGAGGTACCAAGCTTTTCAACGAGTTGCCAGAGAAACCCTCCAACCGGCAGCAGGCTGAGCCAGTGGACTCCAGCAAGAAGCTCCATCATGACATCATGAAGGCAGCCAAGAACCTCCGTACTCTCTCCAAGCCTCCCCTGGGAGAGCAAGAGGGAAAAGACCCCACACAGATATCTGCAGCAGCAGAGAAAAGTCATGAGGTGAATGTTCAGGCTGTGGGAGAAATAATAGAGAAAGACAATCAGCCATCAAATCCACCAGAGCTGAGTGAGGAGGAGGTATGCCAGCTCTCAGTCAATGAAGCCCAACATAGCAGCTGCCTTGAGCAGTCAGAAATCTTTCCGGAACAGACAGGCCTAAAAAAGGATGATGAGTCATTCACATGAGCTGAGTCTCCATCTGGCCAAGGGCACTCACAGGCTCAGCAGGAAAAGGACAGGCAAGAGGACTCCACTGTCACACTGTCTATTCCGTTGATCACTGGAGAGAAAACAGCACTTTTGCTATGCTCTCGACACTATGTTTGATCTCAATGGTTTGGACCAATTTTGCATGAGTGACAATCTTTAAGGCAAACCTGTCAGCTTTGTTTACTGCTCTTTGGATTTACCAAATTATGTCTGTTCAGTTATATGTAATCATATACTTGATTTACTTCTGTTTCCCAGTAGCCATCTTTCAATGTATCTCTCTCTAAAAGAACAACACTATGTAACCTGCCATCTTTCAATGTCTCCCTAAAAGAACAACACTATGTAACCTGCCATCTTTCAATGTGTCTCCCTAAAAGTACAACACTATGTAACCTGCCATCTTTCAATGTGTCTCTCTAAAGGGTTAACACTATGAAACCTGACCATACACCCCTATATATGCTGTCTTGTTTGATGTTTCTGTGTTTTTATTTGTACAATGGCCAAAGTAATGGTGCTGCATCTTGTTTTTCTCCCTCTTCCATTCTTTGATAGGTTAGTGAGGTGTTTATCCTAGGTTAGAGATCATTTTCAGGGCAATTTGAGGTTGCTTTTTCTTGAAGAACAAATATGGATAAGTACAGGGCAAGTTAGCCTATTTTAGAATCCCAGAGTTAAATACTTACACACTCCTCTTTAACATGTAGGCTCAGCATTCCCGAACAGTCCCATTACAAGTCAGAATGTTGAACACACTTTAATTAAATGTACTTCTTGTCCACCGATTTTGTCCTTATGTCAGAGATAATCTGATACAAAATATCCACATAGAAGCATTATCAAGCTTTTAGAGACTATTGCATTTTTTTTTTTACAGCGACTGAGTAACCATGGTAACAGTCTAATGTTTAGACAAAGGTTAAGTTCACCATGAGCACCTCATGGTGCAGCATCTGCCACAACTTGAACTCAGACAGTATGTCTCCAACATTAAGGGAGGTATATTTACATTATAAAACCTGTGTGTAGTTAGTCAAATGTTTATCCTGTCTCTTGAAACACTTCCATTAAAGGGCCAATCTGGAGTTCAAAAAGCCATCACACCACCATTGGTTTTGGTAAAGAGCTGAGAGAACTAGAACCACTCAAAGTCATAGACAGAGCTATGGATACAAGCACTGGACATCCATAAGCTCAAATTGATAATTTTAACCATGTTTTGAAGCTATACAGTATGTTTACATTTACAAACATTGGGAGATAAACAAGTGTATATTTTGGGTTTTGATGGGGCGCAACAGTTGAACTAAGCTCATGAAGTATTTAGAAGTTCTATTCATCAAGAATCAATGGCTATATATATATATATATATGCATCATTCATTTAAAGCTGTAATATGTAACTTTTTGGGCAACCTGAGCAAATTCACAGAAATTAAAGTATCATTCTCATTGAAAGTCTAAAAAGCAGCAGATCTGTTCTATGCTTCCCGTTCTTGTGTTAGTTTTAGAGGCTTTGACTTTCGGTTTTGTACAACAGCTTCAAACAATATTTTTGCTTACGTGAAACGTATTTCACAGCGGTTTAGATGTTACAATGATTCTCTACACTACATTTGCTTTCGTCACAAAGTGAAATTAGGCAAACTGTTACAATTTCAGCAACCAGGAAATGGCAGAGCAATTTCTGCATAGTGCAGATTCCAAAAGTAGATGTAGCAACTCCGAAATGACCAATTAAGTGACAACCGTTGCTCTGCTGCAGAACCAGGTCCTGTGAAAGAACTTGGGAAAGCACCAAACATAGCAGTCTACTCTACTCGTACTGTGCCATTACAATACAGGCTGGTTAGTCGTGTGTGGTGTGGTTGAAAACATGACCAGACACATACCAAAAATGGTTGTAGAAGTGCTGCTTTCTTTATTTTCAGTCTTCTTTGGTTGAATATGGTAGAAATTGTGAAGACAGTAGAGATTCTAAAATGTGTTGTGTTTGGTATTTGATAAAAGCAGAACCATGATCTGCATTTATGGATGAAGTCAATGTATTTACATGGCTCCGGATAAAGTATGCCAACGATGCCATCTAGTGGAGAATACAAGCATTGCTCTAATTTCTGGTAGTCTGCACACTGCTGAGAACAAAAGACAATACCTTAACCGGATTATAGAGACCTTGCATGACAAAAAAAAGAAAAAGACATAACATACTACGTACACGTCTTACTTTATTAATTTGCATTACAACCAGGAAGTCTGAAATGTGACAAAAGAAGCCAAATAGATACCTTAACAGTTTGCTGTCATTTTATATCTCCTGCACTGCATTTCCTCATTGCCTTCAAAACATTTGTGCTACATGGGTGTTGATGGGACACCTTTAGAAATCTTATTCAATACTTCACCACAGCATCCATAATCATTTCCCAATGGAAAATACCCCCAAACCATGACAAAACCATGACAAAATAAAGCGAATAAAGACAAAGCAAACTTGTCTCGGCTCACTTTGCATTTCTCACTCCTGAAAATAAGGCTTACTTTGTACCAATCACCCGATCAGTGCCCTTAAATTGTGCGTTAACGTGACAGGCTACAGAGTAGACTGGGAAATCACAGAATGCCACAGGGGCCTGGTGTGTATACTGTGTTGTCTATGTACGTTGTATGGGTGGACATAACCTGGGCTCATTTAGGATGCCCCATATATAGAAGGATGGAGGAGTAGGGAGCCAGGACTACATTTGAGTGTCTCCTTGGCAGTAGGGTGCAGGACAAGGGTGTCCAGGACTACGAGAGAGAGAGTCCTCCCTTAGTTGCTGGCTTTGACAGCCTCAATCTTGCCATCCTGCTGTTTGAGACGGTAGTCATTCAGAGCAGCTCTGATGGCATCCTCTGCCAGCACTGGAGAAAGGGGCAAAAATTTCACATGGTTGTAAAATAGATTAAAAAGTCATGTATGGTTTAGAAATTCAGCTTGTTAGACAGGGCAGAACAGTATTATATATCAGACTGAAATAAGAGCTTACTGGAGCAGTGAAGTTTGACAGGTGGAAGACTGAGCTCTTTGGCAATGTCAGTGTTCTTTATTGTCAGTGCTTCGTTAATCTGAAAGCCAAAAAGAGGGAAACATTTCACCAACCAAGAAATAAACTTGATCCAACCATGTAATGAAAGGAAAAAACAACAGTGTGGTGGAAATGACTGTTGAATTGAGAAATTGAAAACAGAGCAACAGAACAGTAACACAGGAAGCAGGGGAATTGTCATGGATGCAGAATGTTCACTCACGGATTTGCCCTTCACCCACTCTGTTACCAGGGAGCTGGAGGCAATGGCTGAGCCGCAGCCAAACGTCTTGAACCTGGCATCCACAATCTTCCCCTGATCGTCCACCTCAATCTGTAGATAGGAGATTAGTCACTTTATGCAACTGTCTTTTGTCCACATAACTGAATAAACAATTCCGTAACATTACAAAATACATACACTTTGTAACTAAATAAATAGAGCCTGCTGCTTCTTGCTAAGTCCCATCTGGGTCATCTGCTTCTTTGGAACACAACCAAGACATTGTGACCTCATTCAAAATCCAAGGTCAGCAGAGGATGCCATGGTGAGACAGGAAGTAATGAGGACAGGGGACCAACGTACCTGAAGCTTCATCACATCTCCACAAGCTGGGGCTCCCACCAAGCCTGTCCCCACATTCTTGGAGGTCTTGTCCAGGGATCCAACATTCCTTGGGTTCTCATAGTGGTCCACTACCTAAACATGGCAACAAGGAGACAAAAACATTTTATTACTTAACTCAAGTTTATAAATGACCCCATCTAGGTAATATCCCCTGTGCATAGCTACAAACATTCACATAATATCATCCTTAAATGAATTCCAATTGTCTCCCAAAAAAGCAGGCTCAAGGCTGAGAGGGCTGTTGCACTCCCGTTATGCAATGGGCAGTTTCAACATTATGTAAGGGAAATTAAAATAAACAGATTAGGACAGGACTCCACTGTCCACAACAGTAGCACTTCTTGCTGCAACCTCCCTCCCCCAGACGTAATCACCGTGATGCAGGTCATTCTCTGCATTATTGAAAAATGCTGTGTGTCTAAAGAGCCTAAATATTTGGTGAGTTTGTTAGTGGCCAGTTGGTAGTGATAACGGTTGTTTTATTGACTAGCCTAAATCTCATAACTGTGGGAGCAGCCTTAAATTAACAAGCTCATGTTCCTTTTGGCCAAAGATGGCTTACACGACAGTCATACATGTTCAGAATGAGTGATGAAATGTTCGCCTAAATCCAAATGGACAATTCAACCAAACAGATGGCATAATTAATAGGTTATTGTGTTCTTTAACACATGTATATAATACAGGTTCAACAAAAACCGAGAGTTACTGTGGAAATATGATCTTATTTCACACGTTCTGTAGAAAAATCCAGAATCAATGAAACTGCGTATTGCCATCGCAGGTAGTACACTGGTGCTACCGCTATGCTGCTTCAGAGATTTGACTGACACCTGTAGCGTAACTGACGTTAGTGTTACCAAACAGCTAATTTAAGGAATTAGCTAAAACAGTTTAGGAAGAAACAGATTAACCTTCAGGTATAACTAGCTACATCAGTAAAACCTGCATCAACCGAGACAGAGCTGGAGATTAAAATTAGATTGGCGGAAAAATAGCATTTTTAGAAAGAACATTATCTAACATGTTAGCTAGCTAGATGTACGCTATAGAACTAGTCAAGGCATGTGACGCATGTTGTTAACTAAGCTAGC
This sequence comes from Oncorhynchus mykiss, assembly GCF_013265735.2. Taxonomy (NCBI): domain Eukaryota; kingdom Metazoa; phylum Chordata; class Actinopteri; order Salmoniformes; family Salmonidae; genus Oncorhynchus; species Oncorhynchus mykiss. The sequence goes on from NC_048576.1 coordinate 21,768,609, forward strand.
TACTTCGACCTCTACTTTAAAATATATTTCATCTAGATACTCTCAGAGAAACAAATACATAACTAGATAATCAATGCCAAATGTACTTTTAGCAACTAGCTAACGTTAGCTTAGGTTCGTTGTCAAAACAAGCTTGCAGGGAATTCACATTTAACGAGTTTACGACCTAAACAGGGACACGTGGTTTAATTTATCAGCCATCAAACATAGCTAGCTATACAGGTTATTTTACCTTCTTGTGGTAGGCGGCTTGGACCGTATATTCCGGGGAAGTGATCCTTCTCATCACAACAAGCGGGGTGATACACTTCTTTGCAACTAGACCCGCCATGTTCGCTGTTTGTCTGAAATGACGCAGTCTGGAAGAGTGCGAGCGAATACCCTTATCATGCGCATGACAGTGTGGGAGGAGCTTTTGGACTGATCCCAGTGAATGACAGAAAAGTGCATGGAGTTTTATATAATATTCAAATATATCACATTTTTAGTGTAGAAATATTCAGCAAATATATCTAAAGGTTAGGCATGAGCCCTAAAGGCAAACACAGGGTAGTAGCTAATTAACCATAAGGAATGATATTGTGTTAGAAAAACAAAAGAACGTATGTGTTATGTATATATGAGTTATGTGACAGTGGAGAGTACATTTTCGAGGTAGGAGACCGTTACCTTTCATGTCAGAAAATCTAAAGATACACACAAAACAAACTAACCTTGCAGGTGTATTTCATCTCCTGAGGTTAACACAGGAGAGTGATATTGGTCACGTTTTAATTATAGCCCCCCAGCTGTCTGAAAATAATGCGAAATAATATTAGTAGTGCTCTCCATGGTGCTGAACATTCAAAGCGTGTGATGTGGAAGCCCACATCTAGGATCCCCTTCCCCATTCCGTGATGCAGTTGTGACAAATAAAGAAAGAAAGAAAGAAAAAGTGAGCCATTGGTCAAAAGGCAAGGGTGTAAACTGAGGGAACACTCTCAGTAGGCTGTTATAGATGCTGTCACTTCACACTAACACAGAAGGTGAGTCTTTTATTTTTCATGTTTTTATGGAAAAGTGCTTAAGGTAAACTCTCACGTTTGACAAAGACAAATATTGAGAGGCTATTTGAGCACAGGTCTTGCTGTAATGTTATGTTTTCAATGTGTGGTCTGAGCATTTGTATGTACAGTGCATTAGGAAAGTATTCAGACCCCTTGACTTTTTCCACATTTTGTAACGTTACAGCCTTAATCTAAAAGTGATTAAATTGTGTTTTTTTCTGTCATCAATCTACACACTATACCCCATTTGGGGGGTTTCTCCCATTCTTCTCTGCCGATCCTCTCAAACTCTGTCAGGTTGGATGGGGAGCATTGCTGCACATCTATTTTCAGGTCTCTCAAGAGATGTTTGATTGAGTTCAAGTCCGTGCTCTGGCTGGGCCACTCAAGGACATTCAGAGACTTGTCCCGAAGTCACTCCTGCGTTGTCTTGGCTGTGTGCTTAGGGTCATTTTTCTGTTTGAAGGTCAACCTTTGCCTCTGTCTGAGGTCCTGAGCGCTCTGGAGCAGGTTTTCATCAATGATCTTTCTGTACTTTGCTCCATTCATCTTTCCCTCGATCCTGAATTGTCTCCCAGTCATTGCCGCTAAAAAACATCCCCACAGCATGATGCTGCCACCACCATGTTTCACTGTAGGGATGGTGCCATGTTTCTTTCAGACATGATGCTTGGCATTCAGGCCAGAGAGTTCAATCTTGGTTTCATCAGACCAGAGAATCTTATTCTCATGGTATGAGAGTCCTTTAGGTGACTTTTACTGAGGAGTGGCTTCCGTCTGGCCACACTACCATAAAGGCCTGATTGGTCCTTCTAGAAGGTTCTCCCATCTCCACAGAGGAGATGGGAGGAACTCTGGAGCTTTGTCAGAGTGACCATCAGAGTGACCACCTCCCTGACCAAGGCCCTTCTTCTCTGATTGCTCAGTTTAACCGGGTGGCCAGCTCTAGGAAGAGTCTTGGTGGTTCCAAACTTCTTCCATTTAAGAGTGGAGGGCACCGTGTTCTTTGGGATCTTCAATGCTGCAGAAATGTTTTCGTTACCCTTCCCCAGATCTCTGCCTCTACACAATCCTGTCTCGGAGCTCTATGGACAATTATTTTGACCTCATGACTTGGTTTTTGCTCTGAGATGCACTGTCAACTGTGAGACCTTATATAGACCGGTGTGTGCCTTTCTAAATCATGTCCAATCAATTGCGTTTACCAAAGGTGGACTCCAATCAAGTTGTAGAAACATCTCAAGGATGATCAATGGAAACAGGATGCACCTATGCTCAATTTCGAGTCTCATAGCAAAAGGTCTGAATAGTTATGTAAATAAGTTATTTCTGTTTTATATTTTAAATATATATTTGCAAAAATGTCATGATGGGGTATTGTGTGTCGATTGATGAGGAAATTGTTTTATTTAATCAATTTTAGAATAAGGCTGTAACATAACAACATATGGAAAAAGGGAAGGCGCCTGAACACTTCCTGAATGCACTGTATTAGATGACAATCCTGTTATTCTATTTTGGGATTTCAAAAAAACATTTGATACTGTTAGTCATGAGTTTATTTTTGATGCATTGCACTATTTAAAATGTGGTCTTTTTTATCAACACAATTAAAACTCTTTATAATGGTGGTAAAAGTTATGTTAAACTTTCCTGTGGATCCTCACCTAGATTTGATATTCCTTAAGGGATTTGTCTGTGCTGTCCAGCATCACCATTTTTATTCCTATTAGTATCACAAATTATTTATTCAATGGTCACCAAATGTCATTTTGAAGGAATTATTGTGTGTGATAATGAGGTGAAGATTTCCCAGTTAGCTGACAATACAACCCTGTTTTTTTTAATAAATTAAAATCAGGTTCCAGTAGCCCTACAACAGTAGAGCTTTTCTCTGAAGTGTCAGGTTTGGTATTGAATATTGCAAAATGTACATTTTTGCACTTAAAGATGCAGTGAGTCCTATAATATGTGAGATTTCTGTCAAAGATGTTGTAACCTACTAAGGTGTCAAAATGACCCAAAATACTAATGAAATGAAATACATTTATGTAAATCCCTTAATTGAATTTATAAAAAATAAATGTTATTTATGGTTGCCAAGAGATTTATCTCTTCATGATAGAGTCTGTCAAAGGCAAAGGGTTTATCTCGAGAATCTTATCTTTTTACATCTTTAGAGATTCACAGTCTACATGTACCACTCTCCACAAATTATTATTCAATTTCATTTGGAAAAATAATGTTTTAGATTTTAGACTGTTTAACCGACTGCAAAAGTGAATTGTATTTAGAGGTATCTCAAAAAACCTTACAGTTTTGGAATATAATACCACTTTTTTTTCTCCAGAAAATTGGGTGGCTTAATTTTTTACTTCAAATCAAATCAAATCAAATCAAATCGTTCAGAGCCATCGATGTGTCTGCTTGGGGGGGGGATATATACGGCTGTGATTATAATCGAAGAGAATTCTCTTGGTAGGTAATGCGGTCTACATTTGATTGTGAGGAATTCTAAATCAGGTGAACAGAAGGATTTGAGTTCCTGTATGTTTCTTTCATCACACCATGTCACGTTAGTCATAAGGCATACGCCTCCGCCCCTCTTCTTACCAGAAAGATGTTTGTTTCTGTCTGCGCGATGCGTGGAGAAACCCGTTGGCTGCACCGTTTCGGATAGAGTCTCTCCAGTGAGCCACGTTTCCGTGAAGCAAAGAACGTTACAGTCTCTGATGTCCCTCTGGAATGCTACCCTTGCTCGGATTTCATCAACCTTGTTGTCGAGAGACTGGACATTGGCAAGAAGAATGCTAGGGAGTGGTGCACGGTGTGCCCGTCTCCGGAGTCTGACCAGAAGACCGCCTCGTTTCCCTCTTTTTTTACTTCAATGCCCTTATGCTGTGCGTAAACTTCCTGTAAAATTTGCAACATTTCATAAACAAGATCTAATGTGCTGGTCCTTGTTATACAAGCACAACTTCTCTCCACACAAATGTTTTATTTGGAAAAACAGTGATATTAGATAGAAATGAAAAATAAATAAAACCATATAGAAATAAAACCATATTTATCCATAATTGGTTTGCCAATAACATATTCGTGGTTAATCAACTTATACATGATAAGGGTAGTCCTTATACTTACAATGAATTATTAGCCAAATATTACTTTGTTATGTTGTGTAAGGAATATGACATTTTAATGAAAGCTAATCCCAATAGAATCCTTACTTTACTGAAGGGTCGATCAAGCGTTTCATTACATGCACTAAATTACAGTGATAGTGTAGAAATGCATCAAGACATTACATCAGAAATTTAACAACAATTTAGTCTGAGAAATTATTAACAGGAAGCTTACCACTGCTGCCATTTTTTCAATGGGAATCTTGATGTGAAATGGCAATGTGAGTGGACTAATCCACATAAATATTTGATAACTGATAAAGTAAGAGAAGTCTCTTACAAGACCCTTCACAGATGTTTTCCTTGTAATAGTCTTATTTCGAAATATTGAATTAATGCTGAAGAGGAATGTGGCTTTTGTGAATTGGAAAATGAGACTATATAGCATTTATTTTGTGAATGTTTGCATAGTGAAATATTTTGGATGAATATGAAAATTATATAAGTGATAAGATCAGTAAACTCGCGTCATACTCGTTGCCAAACCCACTGGCTCCAAGTCATCTACAAGTCTCTGCTAGGTAAAGCCCCGCCTTATCTCAGCTCACTGATCACCATAGCAGCACCCACCCGTAGCAAGCGCTCCAGCAGGTATATCTCACTGGTCACCCCCAAAGCCAATTCTTCCTTTGGCCGCCTCTCCTTCCAGTTCTCTGCTGCCAATGACTGAAACGAACTGCAAAAATCTCTGAAGCTGGAGACTCTTACCTCCCTCACTAGCTTTAAGCACCAGCTGTCGGAGCAGCACACAGATCTATGAAACCTGTACATAGCCCATCTGTAAATAGCCCATCCAATCTACCTCATCCCCATACTGTATTTATTTATTTATCTTGCTCCTTTGCACCCCAGTATCTCTACTTGCACATTCATCTTCTGCACATCTACCATTTCAGTGTTTAATTGCTGTATTGTAATTACTTTGCCACCATGGCCTATTTATTGCCTTAAGTCTCTTATACTACCTCATTTATACATGCTGTATATAGATTTTTCTACTGTATTATTAATTGTATGTTTGTTTATTCCATGTGTAACTCTGTGTTGTTGTATGTGTCAAACTGCTTTGCTTTATTTTGGCCAGGTCACAGTTGCAAATGAGAACTTGTTCTCAACTAGCCTACCTGGTTAAATAAAGGTGAAATAAAACAAATAAAATAAACCTATGAGCATTACCAAATGTGATATTTTAAAACATTTCCTAATTTATTTCAAATGTTATATAACACAACAAAAATATATAATGACAAAAGTATTAAAGAAGTGTCTACAGTATGTCAAAATGTAACTTATCTATAGCATAATATACTTTTTTTGTGTCTCTCTGGATGTATTTATTATTTGTATTGTTTTTGTTATGTGTGATATCTGTACATTGTTTTGTACAATGTTTGTGTAATGCATAAAAATAAAAAAATAAAAAAAACTCCCCCAAAACATCTTGGATGCAGTCTCCAGTTCTTACTATACCTCGGTTGTTCGAGAGGATCAAAACCGCAATGTATCATGGGTAAAATGTGACTGACTGATCTACCAATGATAATTAGTCTTTATTTATGATGCAAGGTGATTTGTAGATTAGTCCGTTGGCAGCCTCCCTGCAGTTATTTTGATGCTCTTGAACACAGCCACCTTTGGTGTTTTTGGGTCGCCTTGTTAACGGCAAAAAGCACAGTTTAGGACGAGATTTACCATTGAACTACCTGCTTTATGTATCTTTTTGGGGATCTGACTAAATTCACATGGAAATGTGAGTTATAAATCTGTCATTCTCATTGAAAGCAAGTCTGAATGATAGATCTGTGTTTCCCGTTTTTACGTTTTGTTCACCAGCTTCAAACAGTTGAAAATATAATATTTGGGGTTATGGAAAAGATCATTCACAGCGGTTTAGATGGTACAAGTATTCTCTACACTATACTTGCTTGTTTTGTCACATAAACTGAAATTAGACGAACTATTCGAATTTTAGCAACTAGGAAATGCCGGAGCGATTTCTGAATTGGTCATCTTTAATCATATTTATCATATCATGTAATCGCTTTTGCCACATTCCAATTGAGGTGGGAAATAAACTACAATGTAGGAAATTAATATTATTTGTAAATCAGTCAGACACAATTTACCCATGATACATTACGGTTTTGAGCCTCGAACACGGCCATTGGTAACCAATCGGCGTAGCAGCAGATACACAAGTAATCACCAAACAACTTCTAGATGCTAACTATAGTGATGATATCAGCTGAAACTTGAACGAATAGGTGGCTTTCTATCTAGATATCTGTACCCACGACACCGAAGATTTGTTTGAAAAACGCAAGGAGGTAGTCAATTATGTGATTTGATGTTACGCCGATAGCTCGCTAAACTAGTAGCAACATTTATTCTAGAAACGCGCAACGTTAGCATACTGGATCTAGCTGCTACGTTAGTTAATGTGGTAACTTTTCTAACGCCACTGGAGTATTGTTAAGCAACATTTAGTGTAAATCATAACGCAAGTTTGACTTTGGCATATCTCAATTCTCATCTGTTTGGATTAATTTACACATACTAATCTACAAGCAAGGGGGCGGCTAGATACATCACCCCACTTTACCTCCTGATCTGCGGAAACAATGGCTAGTCCTGCCCCTCCACCAGCCACTGTCTCGACCGCCACTGAGAACCCCAGCAGCTCGACTGCTGCTGGGGAGGGTGGCAATCAGGACAGCACCTTCGAATGCAACATCTGCCTGGACACCTCCAAGGATGCGGTGATCAGTCTGTGTGGGCATCTCTTTTGGTAAACACCCTCTTGTCGTGAGACTGTTCTGTATTTGTGATTGATTGAGGGACATTCTTCCTTATCTGGTACTTAGGAGAGGGTATTGTGCACATAATTCAATATAGTAATTGAATATATATTCTCTCTCCCATCCTTTACATTCCTTTTATCACCTAGTTGGCCCTGTTTACATCAGGTAAGTCAATTGATACGTCATTTATTTTACACAACCACTGTCATCAGCTGCCACCTGACCCTTTACCAATGGATGTTTTACTGCTACTCTGAATATATCATGCAATCTTAACCCCCCCCCCCCATGTTTATGCAGTGGTTAGAGACCAGACCTAACAGACAAGTGTGTCCAGTGTGCAAGGCAGGCATCAGTCGAGACAAAGTCATCCCACTATATGGCAGGGGAAGCACAGGCCAGCAGGACCCACGGTGGGTTGATGTACTCAACATGAAAGCAGGGAGCTCAGTTTGCATACAATCCTCAGTTATTACTCTGAATTCCACATCCCAAACTACTGTTGTCAACAACTTGTCTCTCATTGTTAGGGAGCGAACGCCTCCTCGACCACAAGGACAGAGGCCAGAGCCAGAAAATCGTGTAAGTACTGTGTAATACAACCACTATCACCAAGCCATTACTCTCACTTTTCAGACTGTGCACAATTATTTAGCAAGGATGTTAGCAAAGCTCAATACAGATAGTTCTACTGTGTATCACTTGTGTTTGCAATGTTGGCTGCTGTATTGCACTACCCATTCATGATGAAACTATGACACGGGATGCTGTAGTGAACCCGCCCATAGCTGAATTCATTAGCAGAATTAACTTTCTCACTGGGACCTATTAAGCGCTGCCTGAAGAGCTCTATTTGATCCCTTGAGAATGACGAAACTTATAGCACTAGCGATTGCGTCACATCATCTCTCCCTCGAAACACCTGTTAAAGTCAAGTTTTTTGTACATATGGAATAGTCATGTTATAACCCTGGGTTGGTGCAATGTTATTGTAAGGTTCTCTTCCCATCACAGGGATTTCAGGGGTTCGGCTTTGGAGACGGAGGATTCCAGATGTCTTTTGGCATTGGTGCCTTTCCATTTGGCATTTTCTCTACAGCTTTTAACATCAATGATGGAAGACCACACCCAGGTACTTTAGCTGTGTAGGTTGAGCATTGTGTATTGTAACAATGTTTCATCAAAAATGTATTGTGAATGGCCCCCTCTACCTTGAAAAGCATTAATTCATTCTCCACTGGTTACCCCACACAGCTGCCCCTGGGACCCCCCAGCACATGGATGAACAGTTCTTGTCCCAACTCTTTCTAATTGTGGCTCTGGTGATTGTGTTTTGGCTACTAATCACATAAATGTCTGGGCGGCCAGGACTAAGGCTCAATTTGGACAGTTCTTAATACTCTGTTTCCAGATACTTGTTTGATTTTGTACTTTTCCACATTCTAAGTATTGTCCTCTGAACTTGCTGTTGGTTTATTTTCAGTAATTGAGATTAAACTGTTTGATTACATCTGTACTATGAATCCTACAGAAGTCTTAAAATGGCCCTACCTCTTCATTTCCATCAATGGTGTGTTTAATAGACAAAGTTTCCTTGGCTGGCAATATAGAACCAGATTTTAAAAGAAAAAAATGGCAAATCAGTAAATGTAAGGTATCACCCTCTGTGTTTGTATGGATGTAGATTATGAGCAGTATGACCTGTTTCTGAACTGAATATCAATTCGGGAAGAGATGCATAATTGGCGATAGACTTTTAAATTGTTGACACAATTGCCTTTTGAGTAACATTACCAGTATGCAGCCATTTTAACAATACAGTAAGTAGGACATTGTGTGGTGTCAGCAAGGGAATAGTCCAAAGGAGCAGTATTGATATGGGTTTAAGTTATTGAATAATTAACTGGTATGTCCTCTGTTGCCATAGGAGCTATTTTGTTAACTATTTCTCATGTTTCAGAAAATAAGCTTACAATTAAAGGAGCTATTTTTGGTTGAAGGATAGTCATTGTCTGCCACTAGTAAGACTATTATTTAGTACAAATGGAAATGTAGAATTCTAATGCATATATAATAAAGAACTTGGGATGTGCAAAAGGTGTAGAAGATTTTGATTTCTTCAACCTGACAACTATCAAGATGAATGTCATTAGTAACAGAAGCTGTTATTTGATGTGCTCCCTCACTAATTGATTTTTACTAATAAAAAGTTGAATATAAAAAATTGATTATTAAAAATAGCATAAGCATCTGTAATAGACTGTTTCAAGTCCTCTCAGTAGGATATGAAGCAAACACCTTCGTATGGGTAGTCAATGTTTCTCTAATCAGGCTGCAACCATTTAATGCCATTCAAAGAAACATAACAGCCCATTGTATTTTCAATTGGGTTAACTTGCATTCATAACAGAAAATGCTTTAAGATCTATTAAAAATAATTGATTTGGTTGTTAATCAACTCTTGTGAAAAATATAAAAGTATCTCTCAATATTATTCTAAAAACAGATGAATAACTTGGCTCTTCATGTTTTAGGAGAGAAATATATTTTACAAAAAAATACTTTAGGTCCAAAAAAACATTAGAACTTCCACTGAGAACAACCCCTGTAGACCCTACAAAAATGAATGAGTTATGTCTCTGGCTCTTCTTGTGACTCTGGCCCTTGGTCTTCTTGAGGCACGGGCTCTGGCAGTTCATTGGACACTGTCACCAGTGGGTCTTTGACAGTCAATGGCTGATCTACACTAAACTCTGCCTCATACATTATCTGTTGGATCTTAATTTTGGTCTCACATCTTTTTTGTGGAGCTAGCCTCTTCAAGGCAGGAACGAAGCTGAGAAGAAACATCTCATCCTCGTCACACTGTCGGTTAGGGATCATGGAATCTGATCTGTGATCTTTCTCTTTGGCCAGCAGCCTCCTGTTCTTTGTGGAGAGCTTGGCAGGAGTGCTTGAGGAACATGGTGAAGCAGGGGACTCTTGTCGTGTCTGAGGCCTCTTCCTGGTTGTGTATGTTGATAGCTGGGGAGCTGAGGATGGCTGGGGCGCTGGGGATATTTGGGCACCTGGTGGTAGCTTGGCCAGGAAAGCCAGCTGGGCCATCTGGGTGCCTTGTTGCGCTGGGGACAGCTGGGTCACAAAGGCTAGCTGCGACATGGTCCCAACCTGGGTTGTAGGGGTTTTCATGTTGTTTACCAGGGCTGTGTTGAGTGTTTTGACAGGTTTGAGCTCACTCTGTGTGCTTTTATTGATTGTATCAGGGCTTTCCTGGTTGTCATGGTCTGCATTGCCATTTCTAGGTTTAATGAATGGTTGAAGAAAGTTCAGAAGTTGTCTGTATTTCCATCGACTGGTGGTGCGCTCCCCTGTCTCCTCCTTACTCCTTTTCTCCTGTCGTACTTCCTTGAAGTATCGGTCTCTTAGATTCTTCCATTTCCTTTTGCACTCTTCAGCTAAAATGGATAAATCAATGATATCAATTATGCAATATGGATTCATCATACTCAAGACTTAATTTGATGCATTTCATATTGAACAAGCTAAACATGGAGAATATTTGACTAAATGGATGGAAACAAATATTTACAAGTAGCTAGTATGATTAACAATGTATTTTTGGCCAATGAGTCAGAAAAAAACGGGAGCATTCAGGTGATTGAACACATCTCTCCATCCCAATAAGGGGGCTCGATTAATCTCACCGGGGCGTCAGGGCTGCCTCCCGGGTGTGAGGTACGTGCCTCGCTCTGTCCGACTGCAAAGTCGGCAAAAAAAATGGACGTGAGTATAGTAGGATTGTGTTTTCCCGTGCAAAAGTTATTGCTTTGGATAAAAACGCGTTATCTGCCTAAGCAACGAAAACGAATTAAACATTTGATGGAAAATATGTTTCTGGACTATGTACCCTGTTGAAAACATGACCAAGCCGACCCCGCTTTCGCACGATGATGTGACCGGCCATTGTCCGGGCCAACCCCGGCCAGCGTGTAATAAATAACTCCCTCATAGATGGAACCTAATCGGGTTCCTACTTATAAACTGTAAATGTGAGGCTCTACCATTGAGTTGGTCGGTAAATTATAAAAATAAAAAAAAACAAGTGCAGTGTTCTCCATTTGATGGCATTTGTTAGTTAATTTAATTAATGCGTGGAAGATGCGAGGCCAATCTACTCGTGGCTCATTGCGCGGGTGGGGAACACGGAACATTTTTCCCCTCGTGCCGCGGTGTCTGCAGTCTGCGCTGCGCTCACGAATTCGTCTGCCTCCCCATTGACGTAAATATGATTCACGCGGTTCTTGCGGCGATGTACCATTAAAACTCACCGTATACAGATGCTATTCACGTGATAAAAATGTATAAAATACAACAAACGCCATAATTTCTAAACTTGCCCCATTTCGACAAACAAGTCAGATTGCTTAAAACTAGCTAGCTCGCTAAGATTAGCACAAACATTTGCATCAACGCAACTTGATGATTTGTAGAAACACCATAGCTTACCTGGAAGAGCTGTCAACGCGCTGATTCTCCGCCAAGCAAGGGATCTTGTCTCACCATTGCGGTAATCTGGCAAAGTTGTATTATACAGCTCAGGAAAATTAAAAACGGACAATATCAACTTTTCGTCCATCTTGACTTGAGAATGCGGTCGGTCGCGCGCGGAAGCGACGGTCCCCCGCCTTTCCGCGTGGTTACGTCAAAGCGGTATGTACAGAATATCGCGAGCCGATCCGCTACCGCATGCGTGTCCGTGCGCTGCCCGTCCTACTTATTCTGTCATATCCCTACTCATCACAAGAGGGCAGTACAATCCCGTGTTCTGAATAGTTTTAGACCGAGGACAACCAATCAAAGCACATAGCAACCTTATAAACCATCTCTGGAACACCTGTTTTGAATGAGTGCTCATCAGGGACAACCTAACTCTCATAAATATACATAATATAATATATACCAGACATTAGGCTATAGCTAAATAAATGTGGATTATAAATTAAGTGCAAACTAACTATGGAAGAAATCTGCAAATGCTGTGTCTCATTTCAAGTAGTACTGTTATTTGAATTTTCTAAATATCTGATTGTGTGACATGACAACTGTCATATCAGCCCAGACATTAGTGGAGATACTGGAAAATTATATAAAATATAATGCGATGGGATGTTTGATTAAGAAAGTATAATTTTGTCAAAATCACAGGCACAAAAAGTAACCATTTACCTAATACTGTAGGCCACTACTAGCATTTATTCAACATACAGCCTATACCACTGAATAACCATAATTAAACTCTGTGTAGATACATCTTCCATTGCTCCTACAACTCTTCATTGTGTGAAGTCAGCCTGCTGCTGTCCTGAGACCTTTTTCTGTACCATTCCCATTATTTGAGCCTCCACACATTTTAGTTTTTACATGCTGTGTTCAAAAACAGCATTTGAAAAGGAAAGAGAAAGGGCATCATTCCACAACACATCTATTCGTCCTGCTCCTCTCACACCTCTGGGGTACCTGCTAGTCCATTAGGGGTACCTGCCTGATCCATTAGGGGGTCCACACCCAACCACCCTCCCTGTCCCCCTCCCCTTCCTTCTGCACCCTGTCCTCCTCTTCAGCAGGTGTCTGTTGGACACAGACTGCCATCGTATTCTCATCCATTATTTCACAGGCCTGGTTGGAGAAACCAGAGAGAGGTAGGCAACTTTCGCTCACTTGCCTCTTGTTCCTGCTGCCTCTTGAGCTTCTGGTCCTTTGGTATAAAGACACAAGTCAGGCCGCTGTTTAATATCCATTCACATAATTGTTGAATAGATCATCTCAATTTGCTTAATTTGGCTCCAAACTGATGTTCACTGCCAATCCCTCTCTGAACTAATTGAATGATAACAACTGAATCCTTGTATACGAAATGAGTAGCCCCCTGTTATAAAAGGCTGAACTACTACACTTTGATGACCTAAGATCATAAACATGCAAACGGCCAATCAGATTGGCTGGCTAAATATAGATCTCCATGAACCGTGCAGTGATATCTTATAGCATAAAAATGTGCACTGGGACCGCCTCTATACCTGCTCAGAGTCGCATTGATTTGTATCTCTGATTCCTTCCTTGTTCCTCTTCATTGCTATGCATGTTGAATGTCTGAGGAATTAATTTCCCACCTTCAGCTGACCTCTTATAGAAGTAACCGGCTATTATGCCTGATCCCAGCAGTACGATGATTGCCATTAGGATGTTTGCTAAGAGAACCTGACATTTTGAGATACACATACACTACATATCACAGTGAAAGACCTTATCACTAAGACATATCTTACCAAGACTATGATCTATTCTAATATTTGATGTTGAAAGTGTATTTCTGTGCATTTTGACAAAGGAGAGTAATTGAGTGCTGCATCAGATGACCTGGCCTCCCCAATTTTTGACCTCAACCCAACTGAGATGGTTTGGGATGAGTTGGACCGCAGAGTGAAGGAAAAGCAGCCAACAAGTGCTCAGGATATGTGGGAACTCCGTCAAGGCGGTTGGAAAAGCATTCCAGGTGAAGCTAGTTGAGAGAATGCCAAGAGTGTGCAAAGCTGTCATCAAGGCAAAGGGGGACTACTTTGAAGAATCTAAAATATATTTTGATTTGTTTAACACTTTTTTGGTTACTACATGATTCCATACAGTTGAAGTCGGAAGTTTACATACACTTAGGTTGGAGTAATTGAAACTCATTTTTCAACCACTCCACAAATTTCTTCTTAACAAACTATAGTTTTGGCACGTCGGTTATGACATCTACTTTGTGTATGACAAGTAATTTTTCCAACAATTGTTTAGACAGATTTTTTCACTTATAATTCACTGTATCACAATTCAAATGGGTCAGAAGTTTACATACACTAAGTTGACTGTGCCTTTAAACAGCTTGGAATTCCAGAAAAGGATGTCATGGCTTTAGAAGCTTCTTGGCTAATTGACATACTTTGAGTCAATTGGAGGTGTACCTGTGGATGCATTTCAAGTCCTACCTTCAAACGCAGTGCCTCTTTGCTTGACATCATGGGAATATCCAAAAAAATCAGCCAAGACCTCAGAAAGAAAATTGTAGACCTCCACAAGCCTGGTTCATCCTTGGGAGCAATTTCCAAATGCCTGAAGGTACCACGTTCATCTGTTCAAACAATAGTACGCAAGTATAAACACCATGGGACCATGCAACTGTCATATCAGGAAGGAGGCACTGGTGGAAAAGTGCAAATCAATCCCAGAAAAACAGCAAAGGACCTTGTGAAGATGCTGGAGGAAACAGGTACAAAAATATATATATTCACAGTAAAACAAGTCCTATATCGACATAACCTGAAAGGCTGCTCAGCAAGGAAGAAGCCGCTGCTCCAAAACCACCATAAAAAAGCCAGACTACTGTCTGCAACTGCACATGGAGACTAAGATTGTACTTTTTGGAGAAGTGTCCTCTGGTCTGATGAAGCAAAAACAGAACTGTTTGGCCATAATGACCATCGTTATGCTTGGAGGAAAAATGGGGAGGCTTGCAAGCCGAAGAACACCATCCCAACCTTTAAGCACGGGGGTGGCAGCATCATGTTATGGGGGTGCTTTACTGCAAGAGGGACTGGTGCACTTCACAAAATAGATGGCGTCATGAGGAGGAAAATGATGTAGATATATTGAAGCAACATCTCAAGACATCAGTCAGGAAGTTAAAGCTTGGTCGCAAATGGGTCTTCGAAATGTACAATGACCCCAAGCATACTTCCAAAGTTGTGGCAAAATGGCTTAAGGACAACAAAGTCAGGGTATTGGAGTGGCCATCACAAAGACCTGACCTCGTACCTATAGAAAATTTGTGGGCAGAACTGAAAAAGCGTGTGTGAGCAAGGAGGCCTACAAACCTGACTCAGTTACACCAGCTCTGTCACGAGGAATAGGCCAAAATTCACCCAACTTATTGTGAGAAGCTTGTGGAAGTCTACCCGAAACGTTTGACCCAAGTTAAACAATTTAAAGGCAATGCTACCAAATACTAATTGAGTGTATGTAAGCTTCTGACCCACTGGGAATGTGATAAAATAAATAAATTATTCTCGCTACTATTATTCTGACATTTCACATTCTAAAATAAAGTGGTGATCCAACTGACCTAAGACAGAATTTTTACTAGGATTAAATGTCAGGAATTGTGAAAAACTGAGTTTAAATGTATTTGGCTAAGGTGTATGTAAACTTCCGACTTCAACTGTATGTGTTATTTCATAGTTTTGATGTCTTCACTATTATTCTACAATGTAGAAAATAGTAAAAATAGGTGTGTCCTGACTTTTGACTGGTACTGTAAGTTAATTTGTCCCAGTACATTTGCTACCCTTAAATGGGGGGACTATGTACACAAAGTGTTGTATTTTCTAAACAGTCCATCCGATATGATTGAAAATACCCTCAAATTAAAGCTGACAGTCTGCACTTTAAACTCATAGTCCTTGTTTGATTTAGAGCCAAAAGAAGAAAAAATGCTTCACCGTCCCAATAATTACGGAGGGAACTGTACAACAGACATGACGGTTATTAGCTTACGGCATACAATTGAGAAAATGTAAGATTACAGTGTTACATTTACTGAAATAAATGTAATAATCCATATCACATTTAATGCCCACCTACAGTATGTTTACAAAATTAGAATTAAGTCATTTAAGTATCTTGAAAGCCATAAATAATATAAACCCGGTCAAAACAGTTAAAATCTGAATGTGTTCAACTGACAGACGATAAACACAACCATAATGGATTCAGAATAAATTATATATATATTTTTATATTTTTATATTTTTTATCTTGAGACACCTGCTGGTGCAGCAATCATTAAATTAAAATGCTTCCAGACAGACATTTTCCAGTATGTGAAGCTGGAAATTCCACTGGGAAATGAACTAATAAACTATCTATGGTACATAAAATAGAGCTGTATGTTCACAAGTGTTTTTGACATTTTTTTTATCATGAGCTCATTTTATTTCTAGCAAACTCTCCAACTTCTCGGGTAAACAGCTCCTTTGCTATCTACTGTATGTTATCCTGTCTTCAAGGTCCTCTTGCTATAATGATTTGGTACTAAGAAAAACTACTCCAGGCCGGTCTCCAGGCTACTGCCAGTTATTTGTAGAATGATCTTCACGTCATCTTTGGGTGGCCTGGGTATATAATTGCTGACCCCTTGTCTCTCTTTCAACCTTGCCATGTTCATGCATTGCCTAGATTGTTCTACATACCATTGTTTTAGCCCAAATTCTCACTGAAGGCACCTTTTAGGCCTACAGCATATAGCGAGTAGCCTCACATATAGCCACCCTATTTTCTCTTTCTATTCTTTATAATGTTTAATAAATTATTACCATGGCATTATTGCAACAAAGAAATATATAAAAAATACACTATCACATTTACATAAGAATTCAGACCCTTTACCCAGTACTTTGTTGAAGCACCTTTGGCAGCGATTACAGCCTCAAATCTTCTTGGGGAGTTTCTCCCATTCTTCTCTGCAGATCCTCTCAAGCTCTGTCAGGTTGGATGGGGAGTGTGGCTGCACATCTATTTTCAGGTCTCTCCAGAGATGTTCAATCGGGTTAGAGTCCGGGCTCTGGCTGGGCCACTCAAGGACATTCAGAGAGCTGTCCCAAAGCCACTCCTGCATTGTCTTGGCTGTGTGCTTAGGGTCGTTGTCCTGTTGGAAGGTGAACCGTCGCCCCAGTCTGAGGTCCTGAGCGCTTTGGAGCAGGTTTTCATTAAGGATCTCTCTGTACTTTGCTCTGTTCATCTTTCCCTTGATCCTGACTAGTCTCCCAGTCCCTGCCGCTGAAAAACATCCCCACAGCATGATGCAGCCACCATCATTCTTCACCGTAGGGATGACATTGGCCAGGTGATGAGTGGTGCCTGGTTTCCTCTAGATGCTGCACTTGATGCATTTATTAAACTATTTA
This sequence comes from Oncorhynchus mykiss, assembly GCF_013265735.2. NCBI lineage: Eukaryota > Metazoa > Chordata > Actinopteri > Salmoniformes > Salmonidae > Oncorhynchus > Oncorhynchus mykiss. Next base: position 21,785,642 of record NC_048576.1, read on the forward strand.
TTCCAGGTACCAATAAGCACGCACCCATTAAGAAAATTCATGTAAAACTGTTAAATCCCTTTGGATTGATGAGGAATTGAAAAATTGCATGGTTGATAGGTATGAGGCAAAAGGTATGGCAATTAAGTCTGGCAGCCCAATTGATTGGAGTGGCAATATCATCGGCTATTATCCTCAGTATTTTTCCATCCAGATTGTCAGACCCCGGTGGCTTGTCATTGTTGATAGACAACAATAATTTTTTCACCTCTTCCACACCGACTTTACGGATTTCAAAATTACAATTCTTGTCTTTCATAATTTGCTCCGATATACTTGGATGTGTAGTGTCAGCGTTTGTTGCTGGCATGTACTCCCTAAGTTTGGTTATCTTGCCAATGAAAAAGTAATCAAAGTAGTTTGCAATATTAGTGGGCTTTGTGATGAATGGGCCATCTGATTCAATGAATGAAGGAGCCGAGTTGGCTTTTTTTCCCCAAAAAATTAATTTAAGGTGCCCTAAAGCTTTTTACTGTCATTTTTTATATAATTTATCTTTGTTTCATAGTGTAGTTTATTTTCTTTAGTCACATGATTTCTTAATTTCCAGTATGTTTGCCTATTTGCCACATCTTCAATTTAAGCCCATTAGAGAGCGTGTGCCCTCAGGCCTGGAGGGAAGCTAAAGTAATTCCGCTACCCAAGAATAGTAAAGCCCCCTTCAGCCTGTTATCAAACCTTAATAAACTTCTGGAAAAAAATCTGTTTGACCAGGTAATGCTATTTCACAGTAAAAAAAAAATGACAACAGAATTTCAGCATGCTTATAGGGAAGGACACTCAACAAGCACAGCACGTACACAAATGACTGATGATTGGCTGAGAGAAATTGATTATAAAATTATTGGGGGCTGTCTTGTTAGATTTCAGTGCAGCTTTTGACATTATTGATCATAGTCTGCAGCTGAAAAAATGTATATGTTATGGCTTTACACCCCCTGCTATTATATGGATAAAGAGTTACTTGTCTAACAGAAACAGAGGGTGTTCTTTAATGGAAGCCTCTCAAATATAATCCAGTTAGAATCAGGAATTCCCCAGGGTAGCTGTTTAGGCCCCTTTCTTTTTCCCATTTTTACAAACGACATGCCACTGACTTTGAGTAAAGCCAGAGTGTCTATGTATGCGGATGACTCAACACTATACACGTCAGCTACAACAGCAACTGAAATGACTGCAACACTCAACAAAGAGCTGCAGTTAGTTTCAGAGTGGGTGGAAAGGAATAACTTATCCCTAAATATTTCTGAAACCAAAAGCACTGTATTTGGAACAAACCACTCACTAAACCCTAAACCTCAACTAAATCGTGTAATCAATCATGTGGAAATTGAGCAAATTGAGATTACTAAACTGCTTGGAGTAACCCTAGATTGTAAACTGTCATGGTCAAAACATATGGATGCAGTAGTAGCTTAGATGGGGAGAAGTCTGTCAATAATAAAGTGATGCTCTGCCTTCTTAACAACATTATCAACAAGGCAGGTCCTACAGGCCCTAGTTTTGTCGCACCTTGACTATTGTTCAGTCTTGTGGTCAGGTGCCACAAAAAAGGACTTAGGAAAATTGCAATTGGCTCAGAACAGGGCAGCACGGCTGGCCCTTGGGTGCACACAGAGAGCTAATATTAATAATATGCAGGTCAGTCCCTCCTGGCTGAAAGTGGAGGAGAGATTGACTTCATCTCTACTTTTATTTCTGAGAGGTATTGACATGTTGAATGCACCTAGCTGTCTGTTTAAACTACTGGCACATAGCTCGGACACCCGTGCATACCCCACAAGCCATGCCACAAGAGGTCTCTTCACAGTCCCCAAGTCTATGGAAGGCGAATAGTATTAAATAGAGCCATGACAACATGGAACTCTATTCCACATCAAGTAACTGACGCAAGCAGTAAAATTTGATTTAAAAAACAGATGAAAAAAACACTTTATGGAACAGCAGGGATTGTGAAGCAACACAAACATTTGCACAGACACATGCATACACACACACACGATAACATACGCACTATACATACACATGGATTTAGTACTGTAGATATGTGGTAGTGGTGGAGTAGGGGCCTGAGGGCACACAGTATGTTGTGAAATCTGTGAATGTATTAAAATGTTTTTAAAATTGTATAAATTGCCTTAATTTTGCTGGACCCGAGGAAGAGTAGCTGCTGCCTTGGCAGCAGCTAATAGGGATCCATAATAAATACAAATACAAATATGATGCTTGGGAATCAGGCCGAAGAGTTCGATCTTGGTTTCATCACACCAGAGAATCTTGTTTCTCATGGTCTGAGAGTCCTTTTTAGGTGCCTTTTGGCAAACTCCAAGCGGGCTGTCAAGTGCCTTTTACTGAGGAGTGGCTTCTGTCTGGCCACTCTACCATAAAGGTTGGGTGCTGCAGAGATGGTTGTCCTTCTGGAAGGTTCTCCCATCTCCACAGAGGAACCTTGGTGCTCTGTCAGAGTGACCATCGGGTTCTTGGTCACCTCCCTGACCTCCCCCGATTGCTCTTTTTGGCCGGGCGGCCAACTCTAGGAAGAGTCTTAGTGGTTCCAAACTTTTTCCATTTAAGAGTGGAGCCAACTGTGTTCTTGGGGAACGTCAATGCTGCAGAAATTATTTGGTACCTTCCCCAGATCTGTGCCTTGACACAATCCTGTCTCAGAGCTCTACGGACAATTCCTTCGATTTCATGGCTTGGTTTTTGCTCCGACATGCATTGTCAACTGTGAGACCTTCTATAGACAGGTGTGTGCCTTTCCAAATCATGTCTAATCAATTACTTTCACCACAGGTGGACGCCGATCAAGTTGTAGAAACATCTCAAGGATGATCAATGGAAACAGGATGCATTTGAACTCAATTTCAAGTTTTTTTATTTCTTATAAATTTACAAACATTTCTAAAAAACTGTTTTCACTTTCTCATTATGGGGTATTGTGTGTAGATTGATGAGGAAAAAACGTCAATTTTAGAATAAGGCTGTAACGTAACAAAATGTGGAAGAAAATCAAGGGATCTGAATACTTTCCGAAGATACACAGTGGGGAGAACAAGTATTTGACACGCTGCCGATTTTGCAGGTTTTCCTACTTACAAAGCATGTAGAGGTCTGTAATTTTTATCATAGCTACACTTCAACTGTGAAAGACGGAATCTAAAAAAAAAAAAATCCAGAAAATCACATTGTATGATTTTTAAGTAAATAATTTGCATTTTATTGCATGAAGTATTTGATCACCTACGAACCAGTAAGAATTCTGGCTCTCACAGACCTGTTAGTTTTTCTTTAAGAATCCCTCCTGTTCTCCACTCATTACCTGTATTAACTGCACCTGTCCACACCCTCAATCAAACAGACTCCAACCTCTCCACAATGGCCAAGACCAGAGAGCTGTGTAAGGACATCAGGGATACAATTGTAGACCTGCACAAGGCTGGGATGGGCTACAGGACAATAGAAAAGCAGCTTGGTGAGAAGGCAACAACTGTTGGCGCAATTATTAGAAAATGGAAGAAGTTCAAGATGACGGTCAATCAACCTCGGTTTGGGGCTCCATGCAAGATCTCACCTCGTGGGGCATCAATGATCATGAGGAAGGTGAGGGATCAGCCCAGAACTACACGGCAGGACCTGGTCAATGACCTGAAGAGAGCTGGGACCACAGTCTCAAAGAAAACTATTAGTAACACACTACGCCGTCATGGATTAAAATCCTGCAGCGCACGCAAGGTCCCCCTGCTCAAGCCAGCGCATGTCCAGGCCCGTCTGAAGTTTGCCAATGACCATCTGGATGATCCAGAGGAGGAATGGGAGAAGAGCTTTTTGGTCTAAACTCCACTCGCCGTGTTTGGAGGAAGAAGAAGGATGAGTACATCCCCAAGAACACCATCCCAACCGTGAAGCATGGAGGTGGAAACATCATTCTTTGGGGATGCTTTCCTGCAAAGGGGACAGGACGACTGCACCGTATTAAGGGGAGGATGGATGGGGCCATGTATCGTGAGATCTTGGCCAACAACCTCCTTCCCTCAGTAAGAGCATTGAAGATGGGTCGTGGCTGAATCTTCCAGCATGACAATGACCCAAAACACACAGCCAGGGCAACTGAGGAGTGGCTCCGTAAGAAGCATCTCAAGGTCCTGAACCCAATAGAAAATCTTTGGAGGGAGCTGAAAGTCTGTATTGCCCAGCGACAGCCCCGAAACCTGAAGGTTCTGGAGAAGGTCTGTATGGAGGAGTGGGCCAAAATCCCTGATCAAGTGTGTGCAAACCTGCTCAAGAACTACAGGAAACGTATGATCTCTGTAATTGCAAACAAAGGTTGCTGTACCAAATATTAAGTTGTGCTTTTCTGATGTATCAAATACTTATGTCATGCAATAAAATGCAAATTAATTACTTAAAAATCATACAATGTGATTTTCTGGATTTTTGTTTTAGATTCCGTCTCTCACAGTTGAAGTGTACCTATGATAAAAATAGACAGACCTCTACATGCTTTGTGAGTAGGAAAGCATGCAAAATCGGCAGTGTATCAAATACACTGTATATTTGTATATATACACACAGTAGCAGTCAAATGTTTGGACTCACCTACTAATTCAAGGATTTGTCTTTATTTGTACTATTTTCTACATTGTAGAATAATAGTGAAGACATTAAAACTATGAAATAACAAATATAGAATCATGTAGTAACCAAAAAAGTGTTAAACAAATCAAATTATATTTTATATTTTATATTCTTAAATGTAGCTACCATTTGCCTTTATGACAGCTTTGCACACTCTTGGCATTCTCTCAACTAGCTTCATGAGGAATGCTTTTTCAACGGTCTTGAAGGACATACCACATATGCTGAGCACTTGTTGGCTGCTTTTCTTTCACTCTGCGGTCCAACTCATCCCAAACCATCTCAGTTGGGTTGAGGTCAGGTGATTGTGGAGGCCATGTCATCTGATGCAGCACTCCATCAGTCTCCTTGGTCAAATAACCCTTACACAGCCTGGAGCTGTGTTTTGGGGTCATTGTCCTGTTGAAAAACAAATTATAGTTCCACTAAGCGCAATCCAGATGGGATGGATTATCGCTGCAGAATGCTGTGGTAGCCATGCTGGTTAAAGTGTGCCTTTAATTCTAAATAAATCGCAGACAGTGTCACCAGCAAAGCACCCCCGCACCATCACACCTCCTCCTCCATGCTTCACGGTGGAAACCGATTATTCGTTCACCTACTATGCTTCTCACAAAGAAAGAGGTTGAGGTTGGAACAGAAAATCTCAAATTTGGACTCATCAGACCAATGCTCGTGTTTCTTGGTCCAAGTCTCTTCTTATTATTGGTGTCCTTTAGTAGTGGTTTCTTTGCAGGATTCAACCATTTTTATTTATATCATTTATTTTTTATTTAACCTTTATTTAATTAAGGATCTACAGGATCGGTGTTCCACCCTAGGGACGGCTGAGCTAACGTGCGCTAATGTGATTAGCATGACGTTGTAAGTAACAAGAACATTTCCCAGGACATCGACATATCTTATATGGGCAGAAAGCATAAATTCTTGTTAATCTAACTACACTGTCCAATTTACAGTAGCTTTTACAGTGAAAACATACCATGCTATTGTTTGAGGAGAGTAGCAAAAACTTGAAAATGTATATATTGACCAATCAGGCACATTTAGGCAGACTTGATACAACATTTTGAACATTTTGAACAGAAATACAATGGTTCATTGGATCAGTCTAAAACTGCACTACACTGTTCCCATCTAGTGGACAAAATCTAAATTGTGCCTAGAGTCCTAAATCAGATTATGGCCTATCTCTTGCATTTCATAGATGATGGAACAAACAAAACATGTTTTTTTTCATTGTATTATCTTTTACCAGATCTAATGTGTTATTCTCCTATATTAATTTCACATTTCCACAAACTTCAAAGTGTTTCCTTTCAAATGGTATCAAGAATATGCATATCCTTGCTTCAGGTCCTGAGCTATTTCTGTTACTTACAACGGCAGTTAGATTTGGGTATGTCATTTTAGACAAAAATTTCAGGTCAGTTAACAACAAAGGCAAGCATTTCGGAGTCGCCTCTTCACTGTTGACGTTGAGACTGGTGTTTTGCGTATTTAATGTATTCATGTATTTAATTAAGCTGGCAGTTGAGGACACTCATGTATTTCTCCTCTTGCTCAGTTTTCCTCTTTCTATTCTGGTTAGAGGCAGTTTGTGCTGTTTTGTGAAGGGAGTTGTACGAGATCTTCAGTTTCTTGGCTATTTCTCACATGGAAAGCCTTCATTTCTCAGAACAAGAATAGACTGACGAGTTTCAGAAGAAAGTTCTTTGTTTCTGGCCATTTTGAGCCTGTAATCGAACCCACAAATGCTAATGCTACAGATACTCAACTAGTCTAAAGAAGGCCAGTTGTATTGCTTCTTTAGTTAGCACAGTTTTCAGCTGTGCTAACATAATTGCAAAAGGGTTTTATAACGATCAATTCGACTTTTAAAATGAAAAACTTGGATTAGCTAACACAACATACCGTTGGAACACAGGAGTGATGGTTTCTGATAATGGGCCTCTGTACACCTACAGTGCCTTGCGAAAGTATTCAGCCCCCTTGAACTTTGCGACCTTTTGCCATATTTCAGGCTTCAAACATAAAGATATAAAACTGTATTTTTTGTGTGAAGAATCAACAACAAGTGGGACACAATCATGAAGTGGATTGACATTTATTGGATATTTCAAACTTTAACAATTCAAAAACTGAAAAATTGGGCGTGCAAAATTATTCAGCCCCCTTAAGTTAATACTTTGTAGCGCCACCTTTTGCTGCGATTACAGCTGTAAGTCGCTTGGGGTATGTCTATCAGTTTTGCACATCGAGAGACTGACATTTTTTCCCATTCCTCCTTGCAAAACAGCTCGAGCTCAGTGAGGTTGGATGAAGAGCATTTGTGAACAGCAGTTTTTAGTTCTTTCCACAGATTCTCGATTGGATTCAGGTCTGGACTTTGACTTGGCCATTCTAACACCTGGATATGTTTATTTTTGAACCATTCCATTGTAGATTTTGCTTTATGTTTTGGATCATTGTCTTGTTGGAAGACAAATCTCCGTCCCAGTCTCAGGTCTTTTGCAGACTCCATCAGGTTTTCTTCCAGAATGGTCCTGTATTTGGCTCCATCCATCTTCCCATCAATTTTAACCATCTTCCCTGTCCCTGCTGAAGAAAAGCAGGCCCAAACCATGATGCTGCCACCACCATGTTTGACAGTGGGTATGTGTTCAGGGTGATGAGCTGTGTTGCTTTTACGCCAAACATAATGTTTTGCATTGTTGCCAAAAAGTTAAATTTTGGTTTCATCTGACAAGATCACCTTCATGTTTGGTGTGTCTCCCAGGTGGCTTGTGGCAAACTTTAAACGACACTTTTTATGGATATCTTTAAGAAATGGCTTTCTTCTTGCCACTCTTCCATAAAGGCCAGATTTGTGCAATATACGACTGATTGTTGTCCTATGGACAGAGTCTCCCACCTCAGCTGTAGATCTCTGCAGTTCATCCAGAGTGATCATGGGCCTCTTGGCTGCATCTCTGATCAGTCTTCTCCTTGTATGAGCTGAAAGTTTAGAGGGACGGCCAGGTCTTGGTAGATTTGCAGTGGTCTGATACGCCTTCCATTTCAATATTATCGTTTGCACAGTGCTCCTTGGGATGTTTAAAGCTTGGGAAATCTTTTTGTATCCAAATCCGGCTTTAAACTTCTTCACAACAGTATCTCGGACCTGCCTGGTGTGTTCCTTGTTCTTCATGATGCTCTCTGCGCTTTTAACGGACCTCTGAGACTATCACAGTGCAGGTGCATTTATACGGAGACTTGATTACACACAGGTGGATTGTATTTATCATCATTAGTCATTTAGGTCAACATTGGATCATTCAGAGATCCTCACTGAACTTCTGGAGAGAGTTTGCTGCACTGAAAGTAAAGGGGCTGAATAATTTTGCACGCCCAATTTTTCAGTTTTTGATTTGTTAAAAAAGTTTGAAATATCCAATAAATTTCGTTCCACTTCATGATTGTGTCCCACTTGTTGTTGATTCTTCACAAAAAAATACAGTTTTATATCTTTATGTTTGAAGCCTGAAATGTGGCAAAAGGTCGCAAAGTTCAAGGGGGCCGAATACTTTCGCAAGGCACTGTATGTAGATATTCAATTTTTTTTTAAATCTGCCGTTTCCAACTACAATAGTCATTTACAACATTAACAATGTCTACACTGTTTTACACATCAATTTTATGTTATTTTAATGGACAAGAAATGTGCTTTTGTTTCATAAACAAGGACATTTCTAAGTGACCCCAAACTTTTGAACGGCAGTGTATATATATTTTTACTCAGACGGAGTCTCAAATTACTATTGAGAGTAAGATGAGTAGAATACACCAGCAAATTTGGTTGTGAAATTTGGTTGTGCATCAGCATTTTTTCTCTTGTTATGTCAGTCACTCAATTAGTCATGTCAGCTAACAATGTTTTGATTTGTAGTTAGTCTAGCCTTTCCAAACTTGTAGTAGTTATGGCTGAATACCGACTGGGCACGCAGGGAACATCCCCAGGGGCCCTGATCTCCAGGGGAAACCTATTGATTAGTTTAGTCATTCTCTCTCAGATATTGTATTATCATGGCATAGGTAATTACAAAATGGGTAGAATTGCAGGTACTTTGCTGAAAAACTGCAAAAATGTTCTCTCATTTTTTTGTATGTTTTCCAGATTCTATGTTTTTACACACCAATAGTGCCTTTGACAACAACAATATAATGTGCTTTTATCATACTAATCCCAGGTAATGAACTTAACACCCTTGAACCAATGTGGATGTGATACAATGTCTTCCTTTGAAAAATCACAAAGACCAGAGATAGCTATCTCAACAGCTCAAAAAACTATACATCAACAATCTGCTGGCCATTAAACCCCAGTGAAAGGAATGTGGTGGTGTTTATTGTTATCTGTTTTCAAACGCCCCTTATCTGAGGAGCTTAGGACAGATTCAGAAAATCCATTAATTCCTTGATAAAAAGGTGTGTTGCCTTATATGAAATCAAAGGATTTGTTGGAGAATAAATACAACCTGTAATAGATTCACCTCAGCAGTGCACATTGTCAGAGAAGTCAGACTGAATGACTGCACTTCATAGATAAGGCCCAGTACTCATGCTGCGAATACTAAAAGAGAGATTGTCAGAAGCCTTGGCTATCCATACCTGTACATTTTGACTGATGTTTCATCTCTGAATATGCTCCCTTTGTGAATGGCTGTTATGCTGAAAAATGCTGAATGCCGGCTGCTCTGCAGCTGATCCTTGCTACTCCCAGCCTGCTTGTGTTTTGTGTGGTGAGGATGGGTGCTGTGACAACAAAAATTACAAAATTAAATTGTCTCTGTACAAAGGCTCAATAAGTCGTATTCGTATTGGAACTGTATGATTCAGATTGATTGAAAACTAGGGATATAAACTCTGCTGTTGTGTTTTGTATTTAAATGGTGAATCCCTCTAAATGTATAGAAAATAAATAGAACTGTGTGAATTTTGATGGTGAACTCAAACAAACGAGGACTGCAAGTGTTGTGAAGAAAGGAATTCAGGGGCAAATCCCCAATAGGTCCTTGGTCACACCAAAAGGTTCATCTATAAGTCCATGTTTCTAATACCAAGCAATCTCTTTCTCTAAAACCACAACAATAAGGATCTTAGAAGCTCTGTACCCCTAATTTAATACAGTGAAATCTGATTTATTTTTCAGAAAGCAAAGCAATGGGGCCAGATTAGCTGAATCTCCCATCCCCCCCTAACACCCTCACCAAACTGCCCAGATTAGTTGGGAATTAAGTTTCAAACATTTTATATGTGTCTGGTCTATAGGCGGATTATGTTTTTTGCTTTCTCTTTTTCTTTGTTAAATTTCTCTTATAAAATGAGAACGAGTGGGTCTGTCGTTGAGCACAGATGCATTAACTGGATGCCTTGGCTGGCACTTTAAACACTAGTTTGAATTTCAAGTGAATTCTTTGGGCAGAAAGCTTGTCATGGAAGGGTCAAGTAGGATGGAGAGACAGAAGTTTCCATTCACCATTGACAGTATACTGAACAGATTTCCAAGTAACAGTGAGGAGAGTAGGCAGTCTGGTGCCACCCACAACCCTGTACCAAGTGAGGATGGAGCAAGATCAGAGAGTATTACTGCTGGGAGCCACATAGAACATCCACAGCACACCTGTTCATGCTGCTGCTACTGCTCCCACTGCGGAGAGGTGTTCCAGGCTGACTATCCTCCTGAAAGTAAGACTTAAACCTATGACAATTTTGACACTAGGATCACGCTTCATTTTACTCTCGCAATATATGTTTGTTTAATGATGATGTTTAAAGCAGTTCAGTTGTTTTTCCCATTAGCCATGAAGGCCTATATGTTCATGCTTTGATCTGAAATCAATGTTCTTTAAATCAATGTGCCTAAAACACTTAAATGTAAATTTGTAAGTTGTTGTTCGTATGTGTATGTTTGTTGTGAGAAAAAAATATTATTCAAAAATAAAAACACTTACATGTAAAGTTATTTTAATTCAGCATGCCAATATGCATGGTCCAGAAGAATGTTTCCGGAGCCATGCAGGCCAGGAGGAAATACCCACAGAGAGGAGCAGTCCTTCAGTCAGGTCCAGAGGCGCACCCGGCGACACCGCACCATATTCACCGAGGATCAGCTGGACGCTCTGGAAGAGCTGTTCCTTCAGAACCAGTATCCAGATGTGAAGACGCGGGAAAAACTAGCACTGAGTACTCATTTACACGAAGAGCGAGTAGAGGTAGGCAGCTACGTGTTTCTTTTTGTCCGCTTTTAAATCAGTTTGTTTTATTACGTTTAAAACGTGTAGTCAATGTAGCTTAATTTGATTTGATTTCGATAGGTGTGGTTTAAAAACCGAAGAGCGAAGTGGAGGCGACAAAAAAGAACAGCATTTAGTGTGCGAAACCTGGAAAACTAGAATATTATGTCGGATATGTCCATCGTGAAGACATTTTTGGATACTTTGCATCCAATGCAATAATGAGGCTAGATTAATTCTAAAAACGCCAGACATTTCTGGTGACGTCACGCGTGTACATTATCCCAATGACGTTCCTTGATTAGCAAAACGTCAACTAAGAACTATTGATATAACTACGTGAATTAAATTAAGGTATTCATACGCTTCTATTTTCAGAGGCTCTTTTTAGTTTATAACGGAATTATTTACATTCAGCAAGGTTTTGTTTGGCTTGCTAGCTAACAGAGAAGTCAAGGCCACCAGAGACCATTTCGCTAACTTCTTCTAGCGACCGACAATGGAAGGATTTGGAAAGGCGCTGATGTCTGGAACCCTTGTCCCATCCAATCCTGTCACAACAGTTGCTCTTCGACAGCCACCCGAGGAAACAAAGAAAACAAACCGAAAGGTTCTCGATGAAGAAAACTACATAGAGGTAACGTTAACGTTGTGGAACAGGCAGCTAACCTAGCTAGTTAGCCAGTGCTCATTTTAGCCTACCTGCAGCTGTCTAATAATACAGTAGGTTTACAGTGTTGCTGCAAATCTAAGTTAAGGTCAATACAGATAAATGTGATTTAACAAACACAGTGGTGATGTTATACATACAACCGCATTGTTTAGTATGTGCTGTGTGTGTTAAAGGCTAGGCCTTGTTGATAGTTGCCGATGTCTTCCTAACTTGTCTGTTTTGTATGACTTTCAACAGAGTTTAGAGAAGATCATCCAGAGGGACTTTTTCCCAGATGTGACCAAGTTACATGCACAGAAGGACTACCTCGAAGCTGAGGAAAATGGGGATCTTGGGAAGATGCGGGAAATATCCATTAAGTATGGGTCATCTTTAGCCAAGTCCACACCACGCTCCACTGCCCCATGTGAGTAAGGTGATAAGTAAATTGTGTCAAGGAAACTCTTTTCCACATAATGTACTGGTTGTCTATGAATGCAGCAGTGGTGCCATAATAATATGCCACCCACTGGTTTGTTTAGATGTTACTCCAGCTTCCTTTGAGACACCAGAGGGTCGTCCTGGGTCTCCCTCTTCTGTACTGGGCAAAAACAAGAAAGGAACAGATGTGGGTAAGTTCCTGTTCACCAGGGTGACTGAAAATGCCACTACTCTGTCTAAAGTTAACCACACCTTTCACAATTTAAAAATTTGATTTTGCAATGATTTGCGATCCACAACTAATTTCTGGGATCACAGGTAAATCCTAAAAGTCGTAGGTGCCGACCAAGACGTTGTAGGTCGCATAATGTGAGCGATTGAAAGATGTGCGATTTGGGTTCTTGCGCTTTCCTGATAAGCATATTAGGTCCTGATTTATTTATTTTTTATATAAAAAATAAAAAAATAATTCTGACATACGACCAAAAATGTCTGGTATCTTGTGTAGTGAAGGGGTGCGCTGACCAGCTGTCAAGTGTCTATACTTGACAGGAGCTGATCATGGACTATAGGAGGAAGAGGGCAGAACACGCCCCCCCATCCACATCAACGGTGCTGTAGTGGAGCGGGTCGAACTTCAAGTTCCTCTGTGTCCACATCACTAAGAATCTATCGTGGTCCACATACACCAACGCAGTCATGAAGAGAGCACGACAACACCTTTGCCCCCTCAGGAGGCTGAAACGATTTGGCATGGGCCCTCAGATCCTCAAAAAGTTATACAGCTACACCATTGAGAGCATCTTGACTGGCAGCATCACTGCTTGGTATGGCAACTGCAAGGCGCTACAGAGGGTAGTGTGTACGGGGCCCAGTACATCACTGAGCTACCTACCATCCAGGACCTCTATACCAGGCGGTGTCAGAGGAAACCCCTAAAAATTGTCAGACTCCTGCCACCCAAGTCATAGACTGTTTTCTCTACTACCGCATGACAAGCGGTACTGATGCACCAAGGCTGGAACCAACAGGACCCTGGACAGCTTGTACTCCCAAGCCATCCCATAAGACTGCTAAATAGTTAGTCCGGGTAGCTATTTGGTTAACTATTTAACTATCTGCATTAACCCTTTTAGCACTAACTTTTGATTCCTCACATACGCTGCTGCTACTTCATTATCTGCCACTTATTCCTGGTTATATGTACATATCTACCTCATTTACCTTGTACTCCAGCACATCGACTTGGTACTGGTACCCCTTGTATATAGCCAAGTTATCATTACTCGCTGTGTATTTGTTACTATTGCGTGTTTTACTTTTCTATTATTTCTCTATTTTCTTTCTCTCTGCATTGTTGGAAAGCGCCCGTAAGTAAGCAAACTCATGTCATATGAGCACACCAATTGCAGACTTTAGGATTACAAGATTTTGCCGAGAGTTCGCATAATGTAACTGCTCCCCCAATTTAAAGATTTTTGTTGTCATATAATGTATGCTTAGCTTAAGGACACCCAACTTTACAATGGCTCTCAAGACTATTTAGAATATAGGTCTTCCAGCTGTTATGATCTAGTGGTAATTTGTCGTTGATTTCTTATATAGTGCTATGTAAAGAACTCAATTACAGCAGTAAGATGTACACCCTGTGTTTTTTGATGTTGTGTGTTTGTAGTGAACAAGGAAGGAGACGAGGAAGAGAAAGAGCTGCCCTGTCTTGATCGCTTCTTGGCTAAGAACACAAGCGAGGATAATGCATCCTTTGAGCAGATCATGGTTCTGGCAGAAGACAAGGAAAAATTGAGGCATGCGTGGCTGTATGAGGCAGAGGCTGAATTTAAACAGGTACACTTGCCATAATCTCTCATTTGATCACATGTGAATTGCACACTACTCAAATGCTGTAGTATGTAATGCTCCTAGGGTGTTATTTCAGGAGTTGAAAACAATTATATTTTCTCCTTCAATGAACAGATATGTTATAACAGCATGTTTCTGATTTTTAGCGACATGAAGAAAACCTTGCACTTCCGTCATCTGAGAAGCAGGCCCTTGAGTGCGTAAAGGCAGGACTGGAGACCTGGGAGTACAAAGCAAAGAATGCCCTTATGTACTATCCAGAGGGTGAGGATGAGCCAAACAATTATTTTCCTGCATGATAAACGTACCTGTTATCTTGCTTGATTATAATGTGGTTTGAATAGGGTGCATAAAGCCACGAAGTCACACATACAAACACTATACTATAGACCAGGGTTCCTCAACTGGCGGCCCAGGCCAAATTTGTCCCTGTGGGTGGTTTTATTTGGTCCCCCAAGTTTTCTGAGCAAAAAAAAACGATTGTGTTTTTTTGTTGTTGGACGTAATAAATTGAGAACAACATAATCATAATCAGTGATTTTAATTCATGAAATCTGTTCAAGTATTCCCTCACATAAGAGAGACGTGATCGTATACAAATGTAAGCAAGGTTTGAGGGGTTTAGCTGTGTTTCATACCTGTTTCGGCTTCTTGTGGTCAATTTACTGTCGACAAATTATTTGCAATTATGACCATCCGCTCAAGAAAAATGTATTTAAATTGAAATGCAGACATATCTCATTTACATACACTACCGTTCAAAAGTTTAGGGTCACTTAGAGATGTCATTGTTTTTGAAAGAAAAGCTAAACAATTTTTGTCCATTTAAAATAACATCAAATTTATCAGAAATACAGTGTAGACATTGTTAATGTTGTAAATTACTATTGTAGCTGGAAACGGCAGATTTTTAATGGAATATCTAAATAGGTGTATAGGCCCATTATCAGCAACCATCAACCATCACTCCTGTCTTCCAATGGCACGTTGTGTTAGCTAATCCAATATCATAATTTTAAAAAGGCTAATTGATCATTTAGAAAACTCTTTTGCAATTATGTTAGCACAGCTGAAAACTGTTATTCTGATTAAAGAAGCAATAAAACTGGCCTTTTTTAGACTAGTTGAGTATCTGGAACATCAACATTTGTGGGTTCGATTACAGGCTCAAAATGTCCAGAAACCAATTACTTTCTTATGAAACCCGTCAGTCTATTCTTGTTCTGAGAAATGAAGGCTATTCCATGTGAGAAATTGCCAAGAAACTGAAGATCTCGTACAACGCTGTGTACAACTCCCTTCACAGAACAGCGCAAACTGGCTCTGACCAGAATAGAAAGAGGAGTGGGAGGCCCCGGTGCACAACTGAGCAAGAGGACAAGTACATTAGTGTCTAGGTTGAGAAACAGAGTCCTCAACTGGCAGCTTCATTAAATAGTACAAAATGTACAAAATATACAATGACGTACCATGAAACACAACAGTGCAAGCAAAAAAAGCTAGAAGTAAAATCTACTGGATTAGAGGTGCTAGTGTCTTGAGTACAACCAAAAAGTTTTGTCTCATTCAGTTGTTGCTTGACCAGTACAAATAAAAACATAGCTTCAAAGAGAGAACCATCAGGACAATTCAAGTTGTTTTAGCAATAAAGTACCACAGTAGGAATCATAATACCTATAAAACCTAGCGGTCAAACGGAAATGGTTCCAATAATTTTTTCACCATTCATTTTTCCCATAGGGGATTTTAGAAACACTTCAAATAAGGGCGGTGTTTTGTTTAGGCTTACCCTGGCGTGACGTTTTGATAACCGTGTAAATCTCTCTAAGACAAGGTGACTTATCAATATATTTGCCTGTATTTAAATCCCAAAAATGAAATGAAAATTAGCTGCTACTGTGGCTATCATAAAGAACTACAAATGCCATGATGAGCTGGGTGAGACTGCCGAATCAAAGCAAAGGTAATAATCTCTTGATTAACTATCTAATGTTAGTTAAAAATAGTAATGATTCAATTGGCTACATTTCTTTAAATTGATAATTCTGTTAAGAGGATCGGACCCTTTTTTTAAATTTTCGCCTAAAATGACATAGCCAAATCTAACTGCCTGTAGCTCAGGCCCTGAAGCAAGGATATGCATTTTCTTGGTACCATTTGAAAGGAAACACTTTGAAGTTTGTGGAAATGTGAAAGGAATGTAGGAGAATATAACACATTAGATCTGGTAAAAGATAATACAAAGAAGAAAAAAAACGTAATAAAATAAATGTTTTGTACCATCTTTGAAATGCGAGAGGGTATAATGTATTATTCCAGCCCAGGTGCAATTTAGATTTTGGCAGCAGTGTGTGCACTGTTTACGACTGATCCAATGAACCATTGTATTTCTGTTCAAAATGTATTAAGACTACCCAAATGTGCCTAATTTGTTTATTATTAACTTTTCATGTTCAAAACTGTGCATTCTCTTCAAACAATAACATGGTATTATTTCACTGTAATAGCTACTGTAAATTGGACAGTGCAGTTAGAGTAACAAGAATTTAAGCTTTATGCCAATATCAGATACGTCTATGTCCTAGGAAATGTTCTTGTTACTTACAACCTCATGCTAATCGCATTAGCCTACATTGGCTCAACCGTCCCACAGGGGACCCACCAATCCTGAAGAGGTTTTTTAACTGTCTTGTGCACTTTTAAAAAAAGAGATGACGTGCAAGAGATGACGTGCAGGGATTTGTAGTTTTGCATTATGTTTACTTTGATGCTAATGCGAGGCATTGGAAAACGTCCCTGGTCTTCGTGGTTGAATCTGTGTTTGAAATTCACTGCTCGACTAAGGGACCTTAGATATAATTGTAATTGTGTGGGGTACAGAGATGAGGTAGTCATTCAAAAATAATGTTCAACACTATTATTGCAAATTTTTACTCCTGAACTTATTTTTAGCTTGCCATAACAAATGGGTTGAATACTTGTTGACTCAAGACATTTCATGTTTTCATTTTAAATTAATTTGTAGAAATATCTAAAAGCATAATTCCACGTTGACATTATGGGGTATTGTGTGTAAGGCCAGTGATGGCAAATCTCAATTTAATTATTTTTAAATTCGTGCTGCACAACAAAATGTGGAAAAAGTCCAGGGCTGTGAATACTTTCTGAAGGCACTGTACATGATGAATTATTTGACGTTGTATAAGTTGAGTTGAACACCTTCATGATCTTTTTTAATAAGGTGTCCAAGATGATGACACACTCTTCAAGAAACCCAGGGAGGTGATTCACAAGAACACTCGCTTTGTGGGAGACCCCTTCAGCAAAGCCCTTAACAAATGCCAGCTTCAACAGGCTGCAGCCCTCAATGCACAGGTAAAGTGCTTTCCTGACAAGTTATTGGTTTTAAGTAAATGGTTGTATCCTATTTTTAGTCAAGGGTTTTAAAGTAGAGGAAGGTCATGGTATCTAAAGATCAAATTAAATGGATTGATCCTGAATGATTTATCTGACTGAGTGTTTATCTCCAGTTCAAACAGGGTAAAGTAGGCCCAGATGGCAAAGAACTTAATGCCCAGGATTCCCCTAACGTGAATGGATATGGGTTTGAAGGAACTCCTTGCCCTTCCCCAGGTAAGTAGTTATATTCAAGATCACTTTCAATATTCTCAACAACTAAATAATTATCAGAAATACTTAGTTATTTAAGAATAGATGTTTTTCCAACATTTGGTGCTGTTAGAGAGGCTTCCATAAAACTTTCCCAACTGCATAAAAACTAAACTCCCCTAACCTGATATGGTCCTACCAGGTATGGCTGAGTCCCCCCTGATGACCTGGGGTGAGATAGAGAGCACCCCCTTTCGCCTGGATGGGTCTGACTCACCGTTTCAAGAGAGGAACATCGGCCCATCATTTAAGGTACAAGCCAATGGCTGCCCCCCGCCCCCCCCCCCCCCCCCCCCCCCCCCCCCCAAAAAAAATGTTTTTTGTTCAGAGTAGTGTCTTAACCTGAGATAATCTGACACACAGATTCCAGAACCAGGAAGAAGAGAGAGGTTGGGTTTGAAGATGGCCAATGAGGCTGCCGCCAAAAACCGGGCAAAGAAGCAAGAAGCATTGCGAAAGGTCACAGAAAACCTGGCAAGGTAAAAACGGATTGAAGTTTTATTTAACTAAATTGCTTTGATCTTTGTATTTGCAAAACCTCATGTTTTTTCATAGCTCAATTCTATGACCTCTTGTTATATAAAATTATTAGTCCTTTTAAAATGCTTTTTTTATTTTAAACCTAATTTCTGTCTTTCAGTCTCACCCCAAAAGGCCTGAGCCCAGCATTGACCCCTGCCCTTCAGAGGCTTGTAAACCGCACCTCCAGCAAATACACAGACAAAGCTCTAAGGGCAAGCTACACACCATCACCCACACACAGAGGAGCAGGCTCCAAGACCCCCCTGGGTGGTCCAGCCACTCCCTCAGGCACTCCGACACCAAGCAAAGCTAGGACCCCCGCCTCCCAGGACCCAGCATCCATCACAGACGACTTACTGCAGCTTCCCAAGAGGAGGAAAGCATCGGACTTCTTCTGACTGGAGTAAAGCAAAACTGAGAGAGAACGGTTGTCTTGAGGAAGTGAACTCTTACATGTTTAAAGCAAGTTGTCATCAAGCAAATTACCGGCCATGTTTCTTTCTAACCCACCTCAGGCCCTCCCCCTGGATTTTATGGACTTGCCTTTTATGGCTGGAACAGTCTGTGCACAATGAAGGGCTCATAATACCAACTCTGAATTCAAGGATAATTGGAAAACTCAGGTCATTACTGTTTTTAGGGTGTTGGACAGAAATGCATAGTATGTACTGTGTTAGAAGCCTTCCAAGACTGGATAACTTACAATATGTGGGATCCAAAGAGATGATATAATTGTACATAGCCTAGGCTGATGTTATTTTAATCTTGGTGAATGTTACGAGGCTTTGTTGATTTTTTTTGTTTGTTAATATGTTCAAATGTAAGCCTCTATTGTATGCCTTTTTCTGCAATCTAATCTTTCAGTCCTCAACCTAAAAATTGCCTTGTTGTAAATCCCAAATGTTGACACTCACCATTGTCATAGCAGACTCGACATCTAAAAATGTAACGAAGTCTATATGGTTCTTCTTGACAAATATGTATGTTCCATTTATTATGAACTATTCAAGTGGAATAAATCCAGGACTTCAACATCAGGAATCAGCAGGGATGTTCCGATGTGGAAGGCCCATCTTCCCGTCTCATACTACCATCATGTGATTTGGACTGCACCCATACATGCTCAAGGACATCGTCAATCTCTACCCTCTGGGCCACATTGTTGTTAAGCATGCGATATATCAAGCCTTTGTACTTTGTTGGGACAGCTTTGCTGTGTGGGAAATCAATGCGATGCTCTTTCTGAATCTTCAGCATCTTTTTGATATTGGAGTCATCATAGGGAATAGAATGACCCCCCATACTCCAAACGTCATACACTTTGGGGTTGTATGGGACCCCCTGTAATACCTCTGGTGATGCATAGGCTGCAGAGCCACAGAACGTTTTGCTGAGAATCATTTGTCCATCCTCATATTTGATCCTCCTGGCGAAACCAAAGTCTGACACTTGGAGATTAAAGTCTTGGTCCAATAGCAGGTTTTCACATTTCAAGTCTCTATGAACAACATCTAGGGCGTGTGGGAATTTTATTGCAACTGACAGCTGTTTGAACAGTTTTCTGGTGAAATCTTCAGGCAAGGCACCCCTGAATTTGATGAACTCCAGTAGGTCCCCTTGCACACCCAGCTCCATAATCATGTACACCTTGCCTTCTGAAGATCTCGAAGGTCTTGACGATGTTGCGGTGGTTTAGGGATGCAAGAATGTCCAGTTCCCGGGGCAAGAACTTCTCAAAACAATCCGGCGGCGCCCTTTTTCTGTTAATAATTTTGATTGCCACATTGGTCTTCAGACGCTCGGGAATAAGCGGATTATACTTTGGCGTACGACCCTCGCCTAAACTGATGCCTCATGTATAGCCCCGTTTCTTAAGCACCAGTGAGTCGTTCATGGCTAAATAGGACGACCCGAACTATTTTGGTGAATGTTATAATACACCATTATTGACACCATGTTGAACTCTGTTCATAGTTGGATATCAAAGATAGTAACAAATACCCTGTGTGTGCTTAACATTCTATAATTTATCACTAACTTGGGAAATTACGAACTTTGTTTCTATTACATGTTTATTTGCGTAATAATGGAATGTTTAATTCCTCAAAAGCAGTCATTGATGTATGACTTTAGGCACATGGCTCATTTCCCAGTCATTGCATGTTATCTGAAAGGATGTTATAACATTAGTGAATTGTATATGATGCCTACATGTAAAATAATTATAATTAATGTGAATTGATAAAAAATAACTTTCATTACATTTCATGAAACGTTTCAATACCCATGCATAACATGTTTAGAACATTATTTTAAAAAGCTGTTGTCCATGAAGTTCTGTTGAAATTCAAGTATAGCCTAATTTGCAATCACTAAAAACCAACCAATTAATCAAAAACGAATGCTGTTTCACTACGGATACAATTATGTTAGCTACTGCAACACATGTATACAATAACCTTAACTCCGCCACCACTCGCAATCTGATCGGCGGTGTGGAGTGTTTTGGATTGTTGTGACTGGAGAATGGAGCCATCTTGTTTTATTTCTGTCCTGGAATACATTGGGCAGGCCGAACGAAAGACAGGGCTTTCGAATAATGATGTAGCTAGTTAGTGCGCTTGCTAACAATATTGCATATATTTGTATGTTTAGTGCTTCCACCACTCTAAATGTATTTGAATGACTAGGTACTGTCTTTGGCGTTTATTAGGGTCAAAGCAAACGCGTTGGTTCAGGTGTCAGTTTATGTTATTTCTGAGTAGAGGAGTTACTATGAATGGAGGATAAATGTTGCCAAAGGCTGACAGCAGCAGTTACGTTCTCCTCTCTCTTCTCTTCGTCCTCACATTAACAGACCCACCACGGGCAGGTAAGACCGGTGAAATGCAATTGGTTGTAATTTGTCACAATGTCGGATCTTAGTATACCGGTGAGCTATGGTAGGCCTATTTGCACGGGAATTTAGTTAGTGTAGATGGCGTTTGTAACTTATCACGGGTCTTAATTTATGCTGCTGGCTAGCCACTTACTGCGTAGCTAACAAACGTTAACGTAAATTATTTTAGCAAAAAAAATGTATTATATGGGGATATAGTTAAATATTGAGCTGTAAGTTAGCTACATTTTGCAGTTCCAGCGTCGGTGTGGCTCGTTGTAACTAGCCTGCTGAACGTTTTTAGTATTGTGCAGTTTTAGCTAGCTAACATTACTAGCTACGTGAAATTGGGGTGCTACACGTTATGTATAGAACCCAGTACTACTAACGTTAGTTACTAGCTAGTTCACCAGTAATTTAGCCGATTAAACTAATCTCCAGGATGCGATGGAGTTGAGCGGCAACTAGTGTTGGCGGACTGGCGCTCCGACGTTACATACAATTACGTTTTTATCCAAAACTACTGATTTCAGCATCCGAAGAATAGCCCACAATTACACACGATATTGATCGGTGTAATTGCGGGCCATTCCTTGGGTAGCTTATGTGATGTCGGAGCTCCAGTCCGCCTACCCCATTCATAGATGCGGTAAAGAGGTCAATGGAATTCAACACAAACAATGGAAAGATCCTCAATCTCCTCTTGCCCCCCAGCAAAATGAACCTACATTTAGGCAAATGTTTGTATTTCACACTGTTGATGTAAACATCGGAGTGTCGTGCTTGTATGGATGTCAACCCGAATACATGTTCATGTCATCGTTTTTGTCCACGCTTGTGTAATTTATGACCATTAGAGGGGGGTTACTCGACAAGCCATTTGTTTTACTGTTACAAACTGTCATACTATTTGTGCAACTAAACAATCAACTGCATTGCAGTTGAAAACGACTTTGACTACCACCACTGATTTCTGTATACCACTAGTTTAATACGCCTATTGACGGTAGTATCTTCTGACCGGGAGTGTTTTGTTAAGAGCCCCGACTCTTGCTCTAAACATTAACACGCATTGCTTGCGGTACAGTTTTGTAAACATAAGGAACGTATCCTTTATATAAGCGAGAATTTAGGGAGGGGGGGATTGAAATTATGTCGATGTGATATGAAAGTAGAGGGATTTATGTTTTTAGAACCGTACCACAATGGAGTCGATTCACGTTTCGATGGCTGTTTTTTGACGTTTGGAGCCAATTCGCCTTTAAACAGAACATGTTGTTAGCAAGCTGCATTTCAGCTAGAAAGCAGATGGGTTAGTTGACAACGTCATGATAACGTTGTGCGCGATTCCATTGGGCACACGTCAGCGTGTTGTGATTCCGAATGGCCGATTGCTTGCAAAAATGATACAATTGCCCCAAATGGCAGTTTAAGTGGCTAGTTTCATAATGTTATTGAAACCATGTCTTGAGGTGTTTTGACTGATTTCATGTCAATGCTAAAATTAGCTAGCTAGCTAACCAGCAACTAACTATCAAATTGCATTAGTCACATGCGCCGAACACACCAGGTGTAGGTAGACCTTACAGTGAAATGCTTACTTACGAGCCCTTAACCAACAATGCAGTCAAAAAAAAAATACAGATAAGAAGAGAAAAGTAACAAGTAATTAAATAGCAGCAGTGAAATAGCAATGTATTTGAGACAAGTGGTCATTGTGCAATTTTGTTTTGTTTTTCAATAAACATTGGAGACGAATTATATTTTACTCGTTAACAATCTAAGCAAACCCTGTCTGTTTTGCCACATAATTACGCGCGTGTCGGTTGTTGCTAAACAACCAATTCATCTACATGCACGAAGTTTCACCAGAGCTAGGTAGCTAGCTAACGTTAGCTTGCTAATTCGCAGGAGCAACAAAAGACTGGGCCAAATGTTGTTTTACGTTAGATATAGCTAGCTATCTAATGTTGTGGCGTTAGTTAGTTAATCGGATTTTAAATCTAACTGAAATACGAAGAAGCATTCTATTAGCTGCTACTCAATTTGCATTGACCTTTAGTTTGCATCAACCTTCCGGTTACTGGCCCAGTGCTCTAACCACTACCCTACTGCTCCGCCAAGCTGTGTTGTCTCCTTGAACCCATGCAATGATTTGGGGTATTATTGCCTTTTGCACACCTGTGAAATGTAGAGAGCTCTCATGATCCTCATGATGCCTAGTTTGTGTCGTTGAATAAAAGCAATGGCACAAATGGTGTAACTTTTTGAGTATTGTTGGCCCAGAGCGCATCTATGGTCATTGACTGGAGATTAGCCTCCTCTGTCAGTATAGCACGTGTTCAGATGGCAATGGGTCCGCCCTGTGTGGGGGTTAACCTCTAAAAGCCGGCGGGGGGGTTTCTTCTCAGCCAACATATGGAATTGTTTTAGGATGGTCATACCATTTAGATATTTGATTTGGAATTTTAGAACCCCTTTAAGTATAAAATATCAATATTTTTGGTTAAAATATTGAATTTGGCATTTACTACTATAGCCCATAGAAATGCATTGAATAACACATTCATGGATTTACTGTACAGTATTTATCTTTACTGTACTGTCAACTTGTGACCCCAATTGTGGTTTGGGACTACTGTGATTTCCCATTGCAGAAATGCTGCTACAGATTTGTAATCCCTTCAAAATACTTCATAAACAAAGGTGATGTCATTAAAGACACAAATTGATTGATCTGCCTTCACCTTAGGAGGGAGAGGATTTATAAAATATCTTAAAGATACAGTGCATTTGGAAAGTTTCCTTTTTCCTCATTTTGTTACGTTACAGCCTTTTTCTAAAATTGATCAAATAAATGTTTCCCTTCAATCTACACCCAATACCCCATAATGACAAAGCAAAAATAGGTTTGACATTTTTTGCGAATTTTTTTTTTTTAAAAAACATACCTTATGTTAATAAGTATTCAGACCTTTTGCTATGAGACTCAAAATTGAGCTCAGGTCTATCTTGTTTCCATTCATCATCCTTGAGATGTTCCTACAACTTGATTGGAGTCCACTTGTGGTGAATTCAATTGATTGGACATGATTTGGAAAGGCACACACTGGTCTATATAAGGTCCCACAGTTGACAGTTCATGCCAGAGCAAAAACCAAGCCATGAGGTCAAAGGAATTGTCTGTAGAGCTCTGAGACAGGATTGTGTCAGGCACAGATCTGGGAAGGGTGCCAAAACAATTCTGCAGGATTGAAGGTCTCCAAGAGCACAGTGGCCTCCATCATTCTAAAATGGAAGAAGTTTGGAACCACCAAGACTCTTCCTAGAGCTGGCCCAACTGAACAATCATGGGAGAAGAGCCTTGGTCAGAGAGCTAACCAAGAACCCAATGGTCACTCTTGACAGAGCTCTATAGTTCCTCTGTGGAGATAGAAGAACAACCATCTCTCAGCACTCCACCAATCAGGCTTTTATGGTAGTGGCCAGACGGAAGCCACTCCTCAGTAAAAGGTACATGACAGCCCGCTTGGAGTTTGCCAAAAGGCACCTAAAGGACTCTCAGACCATGAGAAACAAGATTCTCTGGTCTGATGAAACTAAGATTTAACTCTTCGGCCTGAATGCCAAGTGTCATGTTTGGAGGAAACCTCATGGAAACCTCACCGCATCATGCTGTGGGGGGTGTTTTTCAGCGGCAGGGACTGGGTGACTAGTCAGGATCGAGGGAGAGATAAACGGAGCAAAGTGCAGAGAGATCCTTGATGAAAACCTGCTCCAGAGCATTCAGGGCCTGAGACTGGGGTGACGGTTCACTTTTCAACAGGACAACGACCCAAAGCACACAGCCAAGGCAACACAGGAGTGGTCTCTGAATGTCCTTGAGTGGCCCAGCTCAATCAGACATCTCTGGAGAGACCTGAAAATAGTTTTGCTGCGACGCTCCCCATCCAACCTGACAGAGTTTGAGAAGATCGGCAGAGAATAATGGGAGAAACTCCCCAAGCTTGTAGTGGCATACCCAAGAAGACTCAATGCTGTAATTGCTGCCAAAGTACTGAGTACTCATGTAAATGTCATATTTAAGTTTTTTTAATATGCATTTGCAAATGTAAAAAACAAGTTATTTGTCATTGGGTTTTGTGTGTTGATTGAGGATTTTAATCAATTTTAGAACAAAGGCTGTGTAACAATAAAATGTGGAAAACGTCAAGGGGTCTGAATTTTCGATTGCACTGTATATGCCTTAATTAAAAAGTAGACTCATCTTTCATTTCTCATGGGTCCTTTTACATGGAAATCCTCATACATTTTTAAAGTGAAAAATCTGCATCTCAGCGTAATTCTGTTTATGTAGACTTGCCCTGTAGCGTAAAGTTGCACTGGTCATGCTTTTGGCCAATGTACTTTTTTGTTGCCATATGTGGAGATGAGCTAAGCTATACTTTTTGTAGAGAGAAAAGAGAAGCTATACTTCTCACCAAGTAGTCTAAAAATTACTTAGGTTACCTGTTGTTGCCTTGAAACATATTTTCTTTTCAAAAACATAAATCATCACCTGTTTAAATTGCAAGTAGTGTAAGAAGCTATTCTTTACTTCCAAAACCTCAATGTTTTCATTCAGGAGCTGGGTGAGAGAAGGGTGGTATTGGCTGACTTGCTTAGTTGTGAATAGCCTACATCCCAACCCAGGCTATATTCTATGCTTGCATTTAAACTGGATGCTTTTGCTAATTGACTTTTTAAAAGCAATCAGTGACATTATTGTAACGGTGGGTGGTCCCAGAATTTCTCATGGGCTGGTACCATTGCTCATTGCTGAGCAAAGACAACTGTTTCTAGTGAGATGTGACTCATTTTCATTTTATAAAGGGAGTGGCTCCTAATGCTAGCAGTATCTCGTGCGAACTTGGGGCTTAAGTCATTTTCACACTTTAAAACCGCAATAGCCACCACAATGTGAAAACAACATTTTGTCATGAGTTCAGTTCCATTTGCTTGATTTTGCAGACCCAGAACTGGATCACCTTTTAGCTAGCTAACATTAGCATGCTAGCGACGTTAGCTAGTTAGCCAGAAGGGTTGCATCGGTTTCCATTGGCTATGTGGCTAGCTGGATGACCTGTGCTGATAATGAGGTCAATTTAAGAGTCAATGCTCTAGTAAGTGCCATCGTGCAGAAATGGCAAAGAAAACACGTTGATGAGCTAGATAAGTTAGCTAGCAAGGTATACCAGTTATCAAAGCTGATGCTAGCTAGCGACCAGTGTTGTCAAAGATAGTAGACCTTCTCTGGTGTTGTCAACAATTAAACCAGGACAGACTGTCCCATTCCATGGGACGCAAAACGCAGGCGCCTACCGATGCAGTTCTCATGCAATGAAATGCTATTTTATTAGCTGTAGCTAATAAGTCAGTACACATTCACTTAGCTACCGTATGAGCGAACAGTTTACAACATGCAAAGTAGCTAGCTAGATGTCATCTCCATTAGCTATATATCTTTCACATTTAAAAATGCATATGACAGAATATCTCTCAGTACATTGCATATTAGTCCACAACTTCTCTGGCATTTGGCTTGTAGTTCTTGCACAGGAAAAAAGTGGAGACAGTTTTCAGGGGCCTCCCAGATCACGAAAAAAATAGTGTACAGTGAGGGGGAGAGAAGTTAAGGATAGGGAGAAATAAACCATACGACCACTAGGTGTCATCGTATACCCATAGTACTTGATAGAGTCGACTAGCTTGCTGCACTTGTGTAGAAGTTCACTATTGCATATGATTTGTATATTAACATACCTGTGACATTTGAGGACACTTATGGATCTCTAAGATGCATAAATACATGTGTACATGTGTTTTCTCTGTAAACTGATTTGGATTTTGGGGTTGAGGTGGGCCTAACTAAATGAGAAATGGAAATACAGCATACTTCGTGATCTCTAATGCCTTCTTACACACACTTTAAAATGGGGGCGCAACCAAGCTCACATGAAACCATTCATGAAGACAAATCATCTGAAGTATGTAGGCCCTACCTGCTGAGTATAAGAAACAATTGATGAATATAGGTACCCCAAAATAGCTTGAATGGGCTTGTCATTCACAAAGTACTGATGAAAAGTCAAGTACATTTGATTGAAATATGGGTATACGAGGACATCTAGTGGTTACCTTGTTTTTCATCCTCTCACTAGCTATCATAAATGTGTATCCCCTTCACAAGATTGATGTTGGGTGAGTCCCCTTTCCTATGCAAAGAAACACAACTAGAGATGTTATGCACTAGCATGCAATGTCAATGAGATATATTTGATGCAACATGTATTGTCATTGACTGAAAATATGTTTTTGTACCCTTATACTAGCTAGCTGGGGGAGTCTAGTCCCAGAGGCAGTCTGTTCTGCAAATTGGTTCTGCATGCCTTCTTGACTTGGATACAATGTGTTGTCATGCATTTGTGCATGCACACTGGTTACTGTCACAGTTATCGTGCTAGCTAAATTAGCTAGCTCATCAACCAGTATGTACTTTGCGATTTCCGCACAATGGCACTAATTAAGCCTTGAATCTCAGTGACCTCCCTGTCACCATTGGTCATCTAGCTAGCCGTTAGCCATCTTAGTTGCATCGGTTTCCATTGGACTAGAGCTTGCTAGCTAATTATCATGTATCAGCCTATGCTGACTAATGTCACTAGCATGCTAACGTTAGCAAGCTGGCTAATGTCAATACACTTAGTTGTGGGTCTGCAAAATCAAGGCCAATGGTACTGAACTCATTCCATCATGTTTCGACATTGTAGTGGCTATTGATGTTTTGTCTCATCCTTTATAACTACTGCTGTACATACCTCTTTTTATAATATACTGTCCATACTGTCTATAAACACCATTTGTATAGTGTACCAGTCAAAAGTTTGGACACCTACTCATTCCAGAGTTTTTATTTTTTTTATTTTTTTTTATTTTTTATTTTTTATTTTTTTTGACCACAAGTTCTCAGTGGGATTAAGCTCTGGGATTAAGTCCATGGCCATGGTTCCTGGCCATGGACCCAAAATATCCATGTTTTCTTCCCCGAGCCACTTAGTTATCACTTTTGCCTTATGGCAAAGTGCTCCATCATGCTGGAAAAGGCATTGTTTGTCACCAAACTGTTCCTGGATGGTTGGGAGAAGTTGCTCTCGGAGGATGTGTTGGTACCATTCTTTATTCATGGCTGTGTTCTTAGGCAAAATTGTGAGTGAGCCCACTTCCTTGGCTGAGAAGCAACCCCCACAAATGACTGGTCTCAGAATGCTTTACTGTTGGCATGACACAGGACTGATGGTAGCACTCACCTTGTCTTCTCCGGACAAGCTTTTTTCCGGATGCCCCAAACAATCGGAAAGGGGAAGAGAAAATGATTTTACCCCAGTCCTCAGCAGTCCAATCCCTGTACCCTTTGCAGAATATCAGTCTATCCCTGATGTTTTTCCTGGAGAGAAGTGGCTTATTTGCTGCCCTTCTTGACACCAGGCCATCCTCCAAAAGTCTTCGCCTCACTCTGCGTGCAGATGCACTCACACCTGCCTGCTGCCATTCCTGAGCAAGTTCTGTACTGATGGTGCCCCGATCCCGCAGCTGAATCAACTTTAGGAGACGGTCCTGGCGCTTTTTGGACTTTCTTGGGCGCCCTGAAGCCTTCTTTACAGCAATTGAACCGCTCTCCTTGAAGTTCTTGATGATCCGATAAATGGTTGATTTAGGTGCCTGTGAAGCCCTTTTTGTGCAAAGCAATGATGACGGCACGTGTTTCCTTGCAGGTAACTGTGGATGACAGAGGAAGAACAATGATTCCAAGCACCACCCTCCTTTTGAAGCTTCCAGTATGTTATTCGAACTCGATCAGCATGACAGAGTGATCTCCAACCTTGTCCTCGTCAACACTCGCACCTGTGTAAACGAGAGGATCACTGACATGATGGTCCTTTTGTGGCAGGGCTGAAATGCATTGGAAATGTTTTTGGGAGATTCAGTTAATTTGCATGGCAAAGAGGGACTTTGCAATTAATTGCAACTCATGTGATCACTCTTCATAGCATTCTGGAGTATATGCAAATTGCCATCATACAAACTGAGGCAGCAGACTTTAAAAATGAATATTTGTGTTTCTCAACTTTTGGCCACGACTGTAGTAACCCAAAACAAGTGTTAAAATATATTTTATATTCTTCAAAGTAGCCACCCTTTGCCTTGATGACAGCTTTGTACACTCTTGGCATTCACTCAACCAGCTTCATGAGGTAGTCCACCATCTTAATTTAAAGGTGTGCCTTGTTAATTTGTGGAATTTCTTTCCTCAATGCATTTGATCCAATCAGTTGTGTTGTGACAAGGTAGTGGTGGTATACAGAAGATTGCCCTATTTGGTAAATCATGGCAAAAACAGCTCAAATAAGCAAAGAGAAATGACAGTCCATTAGTTTGACTGACCTTCATGTCTTAATCTGGAAAAATTCAAGAACGTTGAAAGTTTCTTCAAGTGCAGTCGCAAAAACTATCAAGCGCTATGATGAAACTGGCTCTCATGAGGATTGTCACAGGAAAGGAAGACCCAGAGTTACCTCTGCTGCAGAAGATGAGTTCATTAGTTACTAGCCTCAGAAATTGCAGCCCAAATAAATGCTTCACGGAGTTCAAGTAACAGACACAGCTCAACATCAACTGTTCAGAGGAGACTGTGAATCAGGCCTTCGTGATCAAATTGCTGCAAAAAAAAACACTACTAAAGGACACCAATAAGAAGAAGAGACTTGCATGGGCCAAGAAACACAAGCAATTGACATTAGACCATTTGAAATCTGTCCTTTTGGACTGATGAGTCCCAATTTGAGATTTTTGGTTCCAGCCGCTGTGTCTTTTGTGAGACGCAGAGTAGGTGAACAGATGATCTCTGCATGTGTAGTTCCCACCGTGAAGCCTGGAGGAGGCGTTGTGGGGGTGCTTTGCTTGTGACACTGTCTGTAATTTATTTAGAATTCGAAGGCACACTTAACCAGCATGGCTACCACAGCATTCTGCAGCGATACACCATCCCATCTAGTTTGGGCTTAGTCCCACTGTCATTTTGTTTTTCAACAGGACAATGACTCAACACACCTCTTGGTTGTGTAAGGGCTATTTGACCAAGAAGGAGAGTGATTGAGTTGTGCATCAGATGATCTGGTCTCCACAATCACCCGACCTCAAGAGGTTTGGGATGAGTTGGACTGCAGAGTGAAGGAAAAGCAGCCAACAAGTGTTCACAATATGTGGGAACTCCTTCAAGACCTGTTGAATAGCATTCCAGGTGAAACTGGTTGAGAGCATGCCAAGAGTGCAAAGCTGTCAAGGCAAAGGGTGGTTGCTTTGAAGAATCTCAAATATAAAAAACATTTTGATATAACACTTTTTATTTTGGTTAGTACATGATTCCATATGTGGTTTTGATGTCTAACCCATTATTCTACAATCTATGCCCTCACGAACCATCAAAAAAGCAAAGTGTCAATACAGGATTAAAATTGAATCCTACTGCATTGGCTTTGACGCATGTCAGATGTGGCAGGGCTTGAAAACTATTACGGACTACAAAGGGAAACCCAGACGCAAGCTGCCCTGCCCAGTGATGCAAGCCTACCAGACAAGCTAAAGGCCCTTTTATGCTCGCCACGAGACAAGCAACACTGAAGCAAGCATGAGAGCACCAGCTGTTCTGGATGACTGGCTACCGAGAGTGTTATCACACAATGTGAACAAAACCTTTTAAACAGGTCAACATGCACAAAGCCGCTGGGCCAGATGGATTACCAGTATGTGTACTCAAAGCATGCGTGGACCAACTGTCAAGTGTCTTCACTGACATTTTCAACCTCTCCCTGACCGAGTCTGTAATACATACATGATTCAAGCAGACCACCATAGTGCGAAGGTAACCCGCCTAAATGATTACCGCCCTGTGGCACTCACGTCGGTAGCCATGTAGTGCTTTGAAAGGCTGGTCATGGCTCTCATCAACAGCTTCCTCCCCTAGATCCACTCCAATTCGCATACAGCCTCCACAGATGACGCAGTCTCAATCGCACTGAACATTGCCCTTTCTCACCTGCACAAAAGGAACACCTACATGAGAATGCTGTTTATTGACTACAGCTCAGCGTTCAACACCATAGTGCCCACAAAGCTCCTAACTAAACACCTCCCTCTGCAACTGGATCCTGGGCTGCCCCCAGGTGGTAAGAGTAGGCAACAACACATCTGCACTATAAAGGGTAGTGCATCTGGCCCAGTACATCACTTGGGCCAAACTTCCTGCCATCCAGGACCTACAGTGGGGCAAAAAAGTATTTAGTCAGCCACCAATTGTGCAAGTTCTCCCACTTAAAAAAAGATGAGAGGCCTATAATTTTCATCATAGGTACACTTCAACTATGACAGAGAAAATGAGAAAAGAAATCCATAAAATCACATTGTAGGATTTTTAATGAATTTATTTGCAAATTATGGTGGAAAATAAGTATTTGGTCAATAACAAAAGTTTCTCAATACTTTGTCATTGCCAACAAAGGGTATATAACAGAGGTCAAATGTTTTTTCTGTAAGTCTTCACAAGGTTTTCACACACTGCAGTGGAAACGCGTTCTCTGGAGTGATGAATCGCGCTTTCCCGTCTGGCTGAATCTGGGTTTGGCGGATGCAGGAGAACGTTATCTGCCCGAATGCATAGTGCCAACTGTGAAGTTTGGTGGAGGATGAATGTTTTTTTTTCATGGTTTGGGCTAGGCGCCTTAGTTCCAGTGAAGGGAATTCTTAATGCTACATCATACAATGACATGCTAGATGATTCTGTGATTCCAACTTTAACAGTTTGAAGGACCTTTCCTGTTTCAGTATGACAATGCCCCCGTGCACAAAGCGAGATCTATACAGAAATGGTTTGTCGATCGACGTGGAAGAACTTGACTGGCCTGCACAGAGTCCTGACCTCAACCCCATCGAACACCTATGGGATGAATTGGAAAACCAACTGCGAGCCAGACCTAATCGCCCAACATCAGTATCCGACCTTACTAATGCTCTTGTGGCTGAATGGAAGCAAGTCCCTGTGCAATATCCACTCTTCTATTGGAAATCCTTCCCAGAAGAGTGGAGGCTGTTTATAGCAGCAAAGGGGGGACCAACTCCATATTAATGCCCATGGTTTTGGAATGAGATGTTCGATGAGGTGTCCATACTTTTGTACATGTAGTGTATATGGACTCTGACATTGCTCGTTCTGATGTTTCTTTCTTTTGGATTAGTGTGTATTGTTTTGTATTACTGTAATGTATAGAATGGAATGTAGCATTCCACCACACCTGTGATAACATCTGCAAAATATGTGTACCTGCCCAATACTTTTTGATTTGTGGTCCTTTGTAGCTCAGTTGGTAGAGTATGGAGCTTTTAACGCCAATACCACCAATATGTAAAATGTATGCACGCATGACTGTAAGTCGCTTTGCTAAATAGCTTAATATATTATGTGGTGGAACATTCCCAACTAGGAATGTGTTGAGATTTAAGGGGTTAGTTCATCAGAAATTGCTTTTTGTTTTGTTT
The DNA here is from genome assembly GCF_013265735.2 of Oncorhynchus mykiss. NCBI lineage: Eukaryota > Metazoa > Chordata > Actinopteri > Salmoniformes > Salmonidae > Oncorhynchus > Oncorhynchus mykiss. The sequence goes on from NC_048576.1 coordinate 21,818,244, forward strand.
CAGGTCCAAGGCTAGCTCTGGCAAGATTATTGTCAGGTAAGCAGCGTCTCCTCTGTTAGTGCAGTGTATCTGTAGGTCTGCCAGTCTCCAGCGATTTTGGGTTACTTTGTTCTATTCTCAGCTTGTGCCTATTTAATATTCCCATTCACAGCAGTGCTTTGTTTTTCCATTAACTTAGGTATTTTCTCTAACCAGTTTTTATGCAACATTTCGTTCAACAGTACTAAGCTACTTTCAAAGAATCCTGTTAGTCCAGTGTCTAGACAACCTGTTCAGTGCCATAGAGGGAATAGTTTTTTTTCTTTTTTTCCCCCTGTGTTCTTAGACAGCTGGGCCTAATACTCCTTCCTCACGGGAGAAGCCCTGACAGGCAGCCCCTATGCTGTCTCATGTTAATCACACATGCCACAGAGACGCTGACCCACTTAATACTGCCCCTGTGTTACTAATGGGTATAGGGGTAGACAGTGAAGTAAAATAAGGTTAGGCCTTGTTTTATTCTGATATATGGCCCCTTTAGGCTAACTGATTTTGTTCTGGCCCCTTTAGGCTAACTGATTTTGTTCTGGCCCCTTTAGGCTAACTGATTTATTTTATGGAGGCCTTTTTTTTAGATACTATGTTAGGCCCTAATGTATGTCCCTCATTTCTATTGTTTCTCATGTTTTTGTGAGTCCGTTTAAGTTGTTTCTATGCGCAGGTCTCAAAAACACTCAATGATAACCTCTGTTTGTTTCAGTGATAATGATATGAGTTGTTTTAATGTAGCTAATCTGTTTTATTTTAAGCACCAGACCTGAATTGAACTAAGTCAAAATACCTGAGGTATTGCTGCATTCCCTTCCAGTTTTCCCCTTGATGCTTTATTTTATTCATTTGTTTCCTGGGAAGTTTTTATTCTAGAAAGCATCAGGTGCATGATAAATGGTAAAAGCCTTTTTTCTTATTTGTCTGTCAGTGACATGTCTCTGTAATAATACTAAAAGCTGTAAATGCTAAATCTTTCATTGACTTGTCTTTCAGTTCTTTACAATTGGTAAGCAGGTATGGGAGAGAATAAAAACGGTGTTGCAGTGACCATGTCATAACTACAGGGGGCACTGTGTGGTGTCTTTATCTTTAATCTGTGCTGTATTTCAGAACTGCGCTGCAGCCCTGGACAGTTTGCCTGCCGCAGTGGGAAGATGCAATGCATCCCCATGTCCTGGCAGTGTGACGGCTGGGCGGCTTGTGAGGACAAGAGCGATGAGTTGGACTGCCCCCGTGAGTGAAACATTTTACCCAGACTCCAAGCTGAACTCTGGTCCCCTTTCCAAACAATTAGGGCTGGGAATTGCAAGGGACCTCATGATACCATCATGATACTTGGGTGCCAATACAATAAGTATTGCGATTCTCAGGGTTCTATATTTATTGTGATTCGATACTGCAATTTGATGTTTCAAAAATTATTACTTACTATACAGTGCCTTCAGAAAATATTCACAACCCTTGACTTTTTCCACATTCTGTTGAGTTACAGATTGCCACAAAATTGACTAAATGTTAAATTCTATGGCCTACATACAATACCCCATAATGTCAGTGGAATTGTTTTTTTTATTAATTAAAAAGGAAGTTAATAAATATTCAAACCCTTTGTTATGGCAAGCCTAAATAAGTTCAGGAGAAAAAAATTGTCTGAACATGTCACGTAATAAGTTGCATGGACTAAATTATTGTTATTTAAAACAATTACAAACTGGAGTAAAAGTATCTGCCAAAATAGTATTGCAATATGTAACTATCGATTTGATTTAGAAAACAACTTTCTAAATGTCAGGGGAAACGCCAAACTCATTCTGAGTAAACGTTTTCTCAACGCCTTTTATTGTGAGCTTTGTTTGTTGTTCTCTCTTGCGGAGATGGTTTGATATTGCAGTAGTAAGCGGTTGAAGGAAATCTTATTGTTTCCATTACTTAATTCCTGAATTGGCGCTGGTCCCTTGATCTCTGGCTGCATAATAGGAATTATGGAAAGTATTGGGTTCACACACAGCATGTGACCTTCTATAACACGGGCCATTTTGTTTCATCTTGACTGTGTGCATATTACATTATTTGATAAATGGTGGCAAAAGCAGTTAGAAATGGTTTTATGTGTATTTATTGTCATGGGAAAGAACTAGATGTTTTTGCCATTGATGACCTGTGAATGGACTAAATAAACAGTTTTCTTCCCCTTAATGAGAAGTCCCTTGTCAACAAACAAAGCTGTCTTCAGGTTTGTTATGAACTGCAGCCAGTCACCACAGTACATTCCTTCTATTTAAATACTGCCTCTTACTTCTCTCCCGTCCTCCCTTTCAGCCATGAAAGAGGAGACGTTTCACTTTGCCAATGGGTTTGGTAATGGGTTTGACCAAGTGGAAGATGTCATCGGTGTGGCCCAGCCTGTGTTCTTTAACAGTAAGACCCACGTTTAACTCTCCCTCCATGAACCCTTCACTCACTTTTCATCCCCAAAAATATTTGAATTTGTTGTTGCTAAAATAACCTATGGAAAGCTTTGTTACTGGACATATTGTAGGAGCTCTAAAGTACCTTTCCCTTCCACAGAGAAGTGCCCTAGTGGGTGGCATCACTACGAGAAGACAGCCAGTTGTTACAAAGTGTACCTAAGGAATGAGAACTACTGGCAGGCTGTGGACACGTGTCAGAAAGTCAATGGCTCGTTGGCGACCTTCGTCACCAACGAGGAACTGCAGTTCATCCTCAAGATTGAGGTGGATTTCGATGAGGAAGTGTGTGAGCGCAGAGACCAGTGCAAGTGAGTGTTTGCTAAGGATGTGTTGCATGAAGTAATAATGTTGAAATGAATGCCTGAAGGCTGAAGCAGATTTTGTTACTGTACAGACTAATTTATTATTATTTAATCCACTTTCTCTCTGTTTCAGGTTCTGGGTGGGTTACCAGTATGTCATCACCAATCAGAACCATTCACTGGAGGGCCATTGGGAAGTGTCATATAAAGGTGGGTGCGGACTTTGTTCATTTTAATTAAAGTATATTGTGCTTGAATCCCACTGAAAATGAGCTAAAGGGAGCAAATGCAACTCATTGTCATGCTCAAACAGCCATGATCAGTTAAAGCATTAAACCTGTATTTGGCTTACAATTCATCTGGTTCCTTTCTCTCACGGTTCCCTTACAGGGTCGATGCAGGTGTTCTTGCCGCCAGAGGGCCTGACTAACTTTGGAGAGGCATCTCCGACCCAGGACAACATCTTCTGTGCCCAGCTGCAGCGCTTTCAGATCAAGAGTATGAACGAACGCGGCCTTCACAGCTGGCATGCCGAGAACTGCTACAAGAAGTTCCCCTTCCTGTGCAAGAGGAGTATGTCTGCTCTCATCAAAACCAAATGACCTATGCAGCTTCACAGGAGGTCAAAGTAGCTTGATTGTAACAAGTGTAGACTCCAGCTGAAACCTGGTTGTTTGAGTCATAAGATTCATGTAATTCTGTATCTAAAGCCTTGGGTGCTGTTGTGTTAGTGTAGGTATTGGTTTTGGTTGTATTGGTTGGTATTGGTTGGTTTTGGTCTTAAACCTTTGATTGTCTTTAACAGGGCAGACATGTGTGGACATAAAGGACCAGGTGGTGACTGAGGGGTACTACTTCACCCCTAAGGGGGAAGACCCGTGCCTGAGCTGCACATGTCACAACGGCGAGCCAGAGATGTGTGTGGCTGCGCTGTGCAATCGGCCAGAGGGCTGCAAGAACTTCGGCAAGGACCCCAAGGAGTGCTGCAAGTTCACCTGCCTGGACCGAGGTACTATCCAACTACTCACACAATTCCCTGAACAAAAACTAGAAACTATGGGTGTTGTGAATGTTTCACAAGGTGGAGCTCGAAATTTTGATATCTTGTCCTGTCATGTTGTTCAACAATATTTGGCACTGTAATTTCAGGAGAGAGAATTCAGAAACACTTGAAATGTATAAAAATGTGGACCCTGTCTGTCTTTTAGAAGGCAGCAGCCTGTTTGACTCTATGGCCAGTGGGATGCGTCTGATCGTCAGCTGTATCTCCTCCTTCCTCATCCTCTCTCTGCTGCTCTTCATGGTGCACAGGCTCCGGCAGCGCAGACGCCAGCGCATCCAAACACTCCTTGGAGGTAACCATAGGCATCATATAATCACACTCATAAAAACAACGGGTGGCACCAAGTTTGCATTTTTTAAAAACCTTTAAAAACCTTTATTTAACAAGTCAGTTAAGAACAAATTCTTATTTACAATGACGGCCTACACCAGCCAAACTTGGACGACGCTGGGCCAATGGTGCTCCGCCCTATGGGACTCCCAATCCCTTCTGGAAAAGCCCTGTTTGGCCTTTAAACAAACACAGTGGACTGGTCCTTCCTGAGTCTACCCTGATACCGTCTCTACACTGTCTTTTTCCATCCCATCCCAGTCTCTTCTAACTAACAGACCCCATGTGATAGACCAGTCTGCCACTGCCCTCCTCTCTCAAAGTGTGGGTCCAGGCGGGAGCAGCTCCCTAATCACTCTGTACTTGCCTCTAGCCTGTCTCTGGTATTTCAGTGTATTCAAATGTGTATGCATTTTAGTAGTAAAACCTAATCAACATCATTGAATAATGATTGGTTGGTTTTAATTGGTCTCACTCAGCCTTTCTCTTTTCTCTCTCTCTCTCCTCAGTTCACCATTTCAACCTTGGGCGGCAAGTCCCAGGCTTTGACTACGGCCCAGACGCTTTTGGCACTGGCCTCACTCCCCTGCACCTCTCTGATGATGGAGAGAGAGGTGCATTTCATTTCCAGGAACCTCCCCCTCCCTACGCTGCCTATAAATACCCTGACATCCAGCACCCAGATGACCCCCCTCCTCCCTACGAAGCCTCCAACCCCGACAGCGTCCTCTATGTGGACCTCGGTAGGACCACCCTGTGCTGTTAATGTTAATGTGTTTTCCTCACTTTCTGTGAAAGCAGTTGATTTTTTTTTTCTTCTAGATTCACATACTAGGTTGAGTATCTAACTGTTTCTGAACCCTGTCATCACTGTTCTCGTTGTTCTCCACAGCACGCCATGGCGTTCAGATGATCCCTAGTCAGATGAGGGATGTGGTAGATGCCATGACAGACGCGCCACCTGTCCCTGTGCCAATGTCCTCCCAGGAGCGGGAGGACTCCATGGACAGCAGCACCCTCCTGGTGGGGCCTGACACCCCCACATACAGCCACACCCCTGACTCCATGCCTGTAGACTGCAGCAACAGCTCCTCCCTCAGCACCGTGGTATAGGACTAAGGGGGGCGGGGAGCTGCTCCCGCCTGGACCCACACTTTGAGAGAGGAGGGCAGTGGCAGACTGGTCTATCACATGGGGTCTGTTAGTTAGAAGAGACTGGGATGGGATGGAAAAAGACAGTGTAGAGACGGTATCAGGGTAGACTGAAGGACCAGTCCACTTCTTGAGGTGTGAGGAAAATCGGACTGGTGTGTTTCTTGATCAGGTGAACTGAAACCAAGTGGGTGTTTGTCAGAAACGTAACCTCTACAGTTGAACTTAAATGCAGTGGATCAGACCGCTTTCGTATAGGTGAATACAGATGGATGAGTAAGGCAATCAAATGGATCTGGAAGACTGACTCTGTACAGACAAGACACACACTACACCAGGCTGAGCTACTGCTTTTAGTTTTCATTGGACAAAGCTTTTGAATTATTTGGTTTGTTTGAGCTTCATGCTCAAGATTTCTCCCAATATAAACACTCCCTCAGGCATTACACCAGGTAATAATGAAGGGGGAGGTAGATGGTTCCACTTCAGCTTAAGTCCTTTGCACTTCTTAATTTGCACCCTACTGCTTATGTCCTGGTGGCCGAGGCAGAACTTGGATTGTCAGTTATTGATAATGACTCTGCTCTCTCTCTAAAGTCTCCTCCACAAATGAAATACATTGTTTTCCTATCCCAAGCATTGCCTCTGAACTTGGATTGTTGCCCTCTCCAATCAATCTGATATGCTAAGACATCTTCGAGATTGATAGCACAATGGTAAATAGAACTAGAAATATTTAGGTATGGTTATTGTTAGCTCCAGCTATGTATTGATGATGAGGTAAATGCTACAACTTTTACAAGAATCTTGCAACAATATTGCATTTTGTTCATGAGTTTTTGTTGAAGTAGATGTCCATTGGTTGAGTATTGTGTCCTTTTCTTGGGTAAGAAATAGGCTGGGAATTGTTGGGACCTGAAGATAGATGATGGGTCCCTCATGTTAGTCAATGAGTTCACCACATGAAAGAGAATGTCACTGGTGAGTGAGAATTAAGGTTAGAGCTTCATGTGTAGCTTGTAGCAATGGTTACTTGCTGTTTTGTACCCAATGAAATGTGTAAAAGTAAACTTATTTCGATAGTGTTCTTTTCATTAAATCATATTAACGATTAATACTAATTTCATTGGTAAAACAATCTGTTACTTGACTGCGTATGTGTGAGTGTATGTATGCACGCGTATATAAAAACCAAACTTTGTTTTTCAACATTTTGCACATCACCTGTTTGCCAAGTAGCTCTGTGCATTTGCTTTCAATGTCATGAAGTATTTTAAAACGGAATATATTTTGCAAGCATAACTGATAACGTGGGGAAGTGTAACAATCATCAATTGTGTCATTTTTGGAAGCTGCCACTGGATTCACTGTAATATATTTTCTTGTCAATGTACATTGTCAGCTCAGTGTATTTTAGTTTGACTATAACTTGGCAAAGATGACATTGGAGGTTTACCTGGTTATGTTCTAACAGTAGCATATATGGCATTGGGTGGCCAACCCCCTTTTCTCATGTTTCATGATAAAGACAGACAAGGAACGTAATGTAGTAAACAAAAAAACTACTAGGAAAGCCACATAATTTGAACCCATTGGGACTCAAGGTGTAAAGACCTGTTCAGTTCTTCTGTTGTGCTTGTTCACCTGTAGAGTTGAAAGGCCAAAGGAGTTAGAAGGCTACGATGGCAGGCCTATGAAAGCACAAACACCCCTATCAGGGTTTTGGAACTACTTTGGTCTTTGCCCTTACCAGCCAGGATCTACAAAGCATGGTAATCTATTTGGCTGAAGTCGATCACCAGCAGCACTGAAATTGGGGGGAAGATCCGCCTTGAGAATCACAGCTGTGTGTGTGTGTGTACACTGTGTTTATGTACGTATGTAGCATTTCATCGTTATTTTTTTACATTTTCTTCGGTAGGTATTCGGTAGGTTTTGTATATTTTTTCAACATAGACAATCCTTTTGTGGATTATCCAAGGAAATTATGTTATGATTTGTAAAAAAAAAAAAAAAAATGTTCATCGTAAACTTGGTGTGCATGTATGGGGGGTGGTGTTTGGGAATCAGATCTCACCATCTTTGGACTCCCGAGTGACGCAGTGGTCTAAGGCACTGCATCTCAGTGCTTGAGGCGTCACTACAGACACCCTGGTTCGATTCCAGGCTGTATCACAACCGGCCGTGATTGGGAGTCCCATAGGGCGGCGCACAGTTGGCCCAACGTCGTCTGGGTTAGGCCGGTGTAGGCCGTCAGTAAAGAATACATTCTTATTTACAATGACTTGCCTAGTTTAATAAATACTCATCTTTGGTGTGAGTGTGTTTTCAGCTTGTAGGACCTACAGTACATGTTTTAGTAGAGGCATGATGAGAGAACAGAATTCTAATTTTCATCTTGGCCCAGGTTTAGCTTACAGATGTTTGCCTACAGGTTGATGTAGATGCATGCATTAGAACCCCTGCTGCATTTACACAAGTTGATTTGCTATCGATAGTCACAATGGTGGTGTGAAAAAATAACTTTCAATGTGTTATAAAATGCAATAGCTGATATTTTATTTCATAGCTTTTAAATTGTAATTGTTTGCTTCTTTTGCAGGGGTCTCTGTTTTTCTGAGGTTGAGGTACATCTAATTAAATGAAAAATAAACTGTACCATGAAGGATAGCTGCCTGTTGTGTGTTAGGCCTGTAGTGGTAGCAGAACACTTGAGACCATAGGATAAATAGGCCTACCTATACAAGCCTAGGCTATACATGCTTCATCAGTCTTGGCATATGTCCAGGAAATCCCTCAGCCATTGTGACCAAATATCAGGGGATTAAGATGAGATGTGGAAATCCCTACAGTGAGATGTGTGTTGCTGATGAAGAAGGGGAGCCCTGGAAGCTGTTAAGGAATTGAAATCTACATTTTGGCAGTGATGCTAAAACAAAAGACGTAAGATTTATTAGTCAGACCATATCAAGCATCAGTAGCCTATTACATCATACATCTGCATCTGAGTGGGACAGCAGGTGGATTTTAGGCCTATACACATACCGTATACCTGTCTCTTCCTTCGACAGGTGCCCTTTTAGAGGCAGACCACTTGGCAAGGATATATATAGTACACAAATACATTGGAAAAATGAACAGTGCTAACGTTTCACTCAGATACTGTACATTTTAACTTGTTAATTGTTTTTATAAATAAAATAAAGGATTGACCTTACCTTTTGAGGGCATTTGTGCTCAGCTGTGAGATGCCATGCTCTCCTCGCATCAATGTCCCGTTATGTGACATTCGTCATTAAAGAAAACTGGCAATGACACACTCCACTGACCAAACTGAAGGGTAAAAAAGCTTGACATTCACTTTCCCAGTCCTTTTTAAGCTTGGTATTTGCACAGAACCCAACCCCCTGCCTCTAAGATTTTGATTTTGACTTTAATTAGACCTATTGAGGTGCTGTGCTTGTTTATTGGAAAATGATTTCCTGCTTATTACAGGTTCTCACACTGGTAACAGGTTTATTTTAAATGTCCTTTATATTTTACAAGGTACACTACCGTTCAAAAGTTTATACCACTTAGAAATGTCCTTGTTTTTGAAAGAAAAGCACATTATTTTGTCCATTAAAATAACATAAAGTGGCTCAGAAATACAGTGTAGACATTGTTAATGTTGTAAATGACTATTGTAGCTGGAAACGGCAGGTTTTTTATGGAATATCTACATAGGCGTACAGAGGCCCAATATCAGCAACAATCCCTCCTGTGTTCCAATGGCACGTTGTGTTAGCTAATATGAGTTTATCATCTTAAAAAGCTAATTGATCATTAGAAAACCCTTTTGCAATTATGTTAGCACAGCTGAAAACTGTTATTCTGATTAAGAAGCAATAAAAACTGTCCAGTCTCAATGTCAACAGTAAAGAGGTGACTCCGGGATGCTGGCCTTCTAGGCAGAGTTCCTCTAGTCTAGTGTCTGTGTTCTTTTGACCATCTTAATCTTTTCGGCTAGTCTGAGATATGGCTTTTTCTTTGCAACTCTGCCTAGAAGGCCAGCATCCTGGAGTCGCCTCTTCACTGTTGACATTGAGACTGGTATTTTGCAGGTACTATTTATTGAAGCTACCAGTTGAGGACTTGAGGCGTCTGTTTCTCAAACTAGACACTAATGTACTTGTCCTCTTGCTCAGTTGTGCACCGGGGCTTCCCACTCCTCTTTCTATTCTGGTTAAAGCCTGTTTGCTCTGTTCTGTGAAGTACACAGCGTTGTATGAGAGCTTCAGTTTCTTGGCAATTTCTCGCAATAGCCTTCATTTCTCAGAACAAAAATATAGTTTCTGAAGAAAGTACTTAGTTTCTGGCCATTTTGAGCTTGTAATCGAACCCACAAATGCTGATGCTCCAGATTTATTTTTATTTTACCTTTATTTAACTAGGCAAGTCAGTTAAGAACAAATTCTTATTTTCAATGACGGCCTAGGAACAGTGGGTTAACTGCCTTGTTCAGGGGCAGAACGACAGATCCCCGAGCTGTACCTTGTCAGCTCGGGGATTTGAACTTGCAACCTTCCGGTTACTAGTCCAACGCTCTAACCACTCGGCTACCCTGCCGCCCCAGATACTCAACTAGTCTAAAGAAGGCCCGTTTTATTGCTTCTTTCCTCAGAACAATAGTTTTCAGCTGTGCTAACATAATTGCAAAAGGGTTTTCTCATGATCAATTAGCCTTTTAAAATGATAAACTTATATTAGCTAACACGAAGTGCCATTGGACCACAGGAGTGATTGGTGCTGATAATGGGCCTCTGTACTCCTATGTAGATATTCCATAAAAAATAGTAATTTACAACATTAACAATGTCTACACTGTATTTCTGATCAATTTGATGTTATTTTAAAGGACAAAAAATGTGCTGTTCTTTCAAAAACAAGGACATTTCTAAGTGACCCCAAACGTTTGAACGGTAGTGTAGGTAAACGTGTATTATGTCATGAAAGATAAGAATGTACCCCTGCACCTTGACTGGGTATGGGTACTCCTTGTAGATAGCCTCGTTGTTTTTGTTTTACTATTTCCTTTTAGCAAATATGTATTTTTAACTCTGCAATGTTGGTAAGTAAGCATTTCACTGTGAAGTCTACACCTGTTGTATTCGGTGCATGTGACCAATAAAATTGGATTTGTATTAATGTTCTTTACTGACCATACCTTGATGCTATTGATAATATAAAGTGACTGATGTCATACTCAAAGTCCCTAGCATCCTGATTGACACTGCCTGACTGCTTGAAATGGGGGAGAAATCACATAGTTTGGTCTTGAACTAAACTGTAGCCGACACACTGACACAGACAAGGACAGCGTCTCCCCATTTCTGAATGTTGGTTTATTCATGTTGCTCATCATGGGTGAAGTTATACATGTGTTCTCCATTGAGGTTTCTAACATGAAGGAACCTCTATCCAACATCCTGTGTCAGTTTACTATACATGAAACTGGATCATCCAGTTATTGCTCTGTCCAAACACTGAAATGTAATGTATTCAGTTTAGTTAAATTAACTCGTAATCGTTTGAAAAAAAATGCCTTTATTTCCCATTATTCTTTTTCATACATTTTGTGTAATAGACATGAGAAATAGGCTGGTGATTCCACCCTATTCCTATGCCATTTCTGCACCATAATGCTTTTTTCCCCTTCTCCACACTGCAAACAAGTTTTCATAGAATTTACAACAGAAAATAAAAATAAAGCTTGACACAAGCTGAAAATACTGCCACCAGCTCCACATTCACCAGCTCTGTCTGACACGGATCTCTCAGAGTTGTATTTCTGTAGCAAATCCCCAGGAACAAAAATATATATATATATATATTCACAGTTAAAGTATTTATATATTTTAAGATTACAAAAGAAATGGGCAGAGAAAATGAAGACGTTTCTACAAGAAACAATCTTTCAAAGGGAAGTGGATATCTTTTTTTCTGTACAAGATGCACCTTTACTTTAAATAAACAATTCAACCCTTCAACATTTTTTTTTTTTTTTACAGATTCCTTACTTTTTTTTACTGATCCCTGAAAATTCAACATTAAATACTCAGTCTTTTTTGTTTAAAAAATAAAAGATGCATCATTACATATTCTCCATGTGTAGAAAAAAAAATGCAGGTCTTCTATACAAGTGATCCTGTACAATATAAACATCACGGTTGTTAAACAAATGTATAAGCTATCCAACTGAATGAGAAGCAATGAATGACTTGGTCTTCAGAGTTCTGATTGGCTAGGAGGGCGTAAGCAGAAGTGCAAGCCTCTAGTGCATTCACAAACATTAATGATTCATGAAACTGAATGACAAGAGACAATAACCACGTGACAAACATACACAAACAGAAGATTGGAGCTTGGGGTTGGTAGTGTGGTGATGATTTGATAGAGCGAGGTCTGATGAATTGTTTTAGATTGGAAACACTTCTTTCTGTATGGTGAGTAGAATACTGAGCTGTACAGTGAGGGCTGAGAAAGCACCACGAGGTGAGGACACCTAAACCTGTCATCAACACCACCAAACAGTGAGGGAAAACAACACACATTCATGTTACACAATACAAACACATTCACACGGGTGAAAATAGACAGCATTTCATAAGTGCATGCGCATTAACACAGTTGCAAGCGGCAGCTTTCAGAAACACTCTTGCCTTGTAGTCATGAACACCCCAGACGAGTACACATGGATATGGCACTTACAATAAACTTCAATTCATTAACTGACTTATTTTCTAGCCACACCCCATTCCAAGGCTTTTGTCAAAGTCTCTATAAATGTAAATAATTCCTGTTAATTGCAGTCTGTGTGCTTTCATAGAGAACATTGGAGTTCCATTTAGATAGGTTTCACCTATATTTACTATTATTGTCATGTTGTCATCTTTATAGCGCATTAAATAAATGCTTTTCTCAAGATATAACACTGGAAATGCAGTGGGGATCGGTTTGGTTTCCCGACAGCATTGGATGAGCTTCAGGAAGAAAAGTATGCAAACCTAAAAGTAGTTTGAATCGCTATTCTGTACTGTACAGCTGTACTGATCTGAACCATTTCCTAGGACAGGCAGTCTTTTAAATGGGGAATCAGTTTTCTAACCCTTCTACATGTGAACCTCAACACGCAGTCTGTTGTGGATGGATGTCATGTTGGAGATGAGAAGGCATCATAAAGTCAAAGCATTTCAATAAAATCTGTATACTTCGATCAGCAGTCTCACTGTGCAGCGATAACTAAGTTTGTTATGGAAGGAATTATGTGCCTATGGTCGCTTTTGGAAACACTATACTACATTACAATGTAAAGGTTCAACTGTGTAAATACATTTCTGCGGTACCCATCTTGCGTTCTTTTCCCCATTCACTGTTTCCACAATATGACCTACAGAGGGCAGCATGTAGTGTTTTTGGGGAAGACAAGACGGTAAGAAGAGTGACAACAGAAATGATGGAAAAACTACTGGAATAAACCTTAATACCATTTGTAAATTTCTGAAAGCATATTCCTTGATTTTGCATAAAGTAACAGACAGCAGCATACTCTATATTATTTGCTGGTATGAGCAGGTGTGGATTCATCTCCAGTGATATCCACGTTTGTGAATTGATAACCATTCTGTAGCTTAAATGATAAATGTTTTCTGCATTTACTATAAAAACAAAGGGGTGTTAAGCAAGTGAAGGCATCCACGCAGGCTTCTCCTTGGGCAGCAAACCCATTTCTCAGGGCGCCAATCCTACTTCCTGTCTGTGCCACTATGACCACCACATGGTGAAAATAGTGTCGTCTCCCGTGGGGAGGCTGTGTCCCTCCCACAGCGACAAGTGTTTTCATTGTGAATGTCAACAGTATCAATGAGCAGCTTAATGTAGGTGTGTGTGTGTGGGGGGGGGGGGGGTACATACCACGTGGTCTCCATAAAGCTTATGAAAAGACTAGGTAAAACTGTACAAGCTAAGACCAGAAAGGGGGAACCATGCTGAATGGAAGAGGGACAAGTAAGAGTGCTGCACCAGGAAGCCAGATGGTACAGCATTGTGAAAATTCAAGGGTTACTGGGAGACTATTAGAAAACCCATGTTTAGTTCTGTTTTAAAGAGCACCTGGAATCGTAAACAATCTTGAGTTAATATCTGTGCGTATAAAAAGAGTCCCAGACAGGTAGCTGCACTGTAGCCAGACGATGGGTTGGTTTTCATCCCTGGTTCTTCCACCACTCCTCTTCTGTCCGTGTGTTTTTAGCATGGCGTCTCTGTGTGTGTGTCCAGGGAATGGGGACAACGTTTGTTGGGACAGTGCTTGTTGTTTAACCGGAGTTTCCCCTTGGCCAGGGACTAACGTTAGTTCAACGTTCCCCTACAGTTCTCTGCCCCACACAAGCAGGGGATCTTCTCATCCTCGATGGGGAACTTGTAATCGTAGGTGATCTCCTCGTTGACATTGATGGGTTGTCGGGAGTAGATGACAATCTTTTTCTGTGACTCCACTGTGATCACCTTGGCGTAGCAGTTGGGCTGAGAAGAACAACACAGTGGTGTTAGCATCCATGTGTTTGCTAGCCTAGCACTGTGAAACTGGGTCGATTCATTGACATGGACTTGATTACGATTTGCTCCAGCTCTTGAGAGGAGAAGAGACACTTACATTGCAACTGTGGTTGATGAAGCGCGCGAAGTTGCCACACTTGGTAGCGTCTATGATGGTGTCGTGGTCCACACGGAACATGTAGCTGCTTCCGATGCCCTCGTCCTCGTAACGCTTCTCCCTCATGTCAGCAATCACCTAGACACAGGATTGGATGGGTTTATAACACTCACCTGTATGGCATGATGTTTTGCAGCCAGCACAAAGTGCATGTTAGTGGTGTTGGATCATTTGTAGAATGGTTCCCATCTGTACATAACCTGTTCTACTCACCTGTCTGATGTTCTGCCCCACATACTCAATCACCATCTCATCAGCAGCAATTGGCTCCATTGCGAACAAGCCCCAGTCGTGGATGTGCGACTTACAGAACCGAATCTTCTTCTTACGGAACTGGGGAAGAGTGTTAAAAAGGACAAATTGAAGTGACACAGTATTGCATTGACACACGTACAGTGTAAAATAACAGTAGTTGTGTATGGGCTGTGTTTGGCCTTGGGTACCTTCAGCTGGTTGAACTTGAGCAGGTCGCTGTCACAGCTGAAAGAGGACAGCAGGCGGCGCTGTTCAGACCTCCGCTCAGACCCAGCTCTGGTGGAGACTAGGGGCTGTGCGGGAATACTCATGCCCTGCAGAGAAATAGATGGAGGAAGGGAGAGAAAGAGATGAGCTTCTACTCCACAAGCTCCTACTTCACCTTAAGACAAACACAGACCCATCAAGACACAAACAGATGAACAGAGACACCATTGATGATTTGAACTCAAGCCCACCAGCCCACTCTCTGCTAAAACCCACCTGCATGTCTACAGGCCCCTCCTCCAGTAGGTGCTTGTTGCTGTTGAGGTATTTGATCTTGTCCTTCTTGTCAATCTTGTAGTAGCCCTCGCTACGGGCACAGCCAGTCATGTGATCCCTCATGCCATCGTCCCTCCTCTTCCTCTTCACCGCCGGGATGTTGGTAGGTACAGGAGGAGTCAAGGGAATAAAAAGGCTTTTGGAGAAGGTAAGACCTTGTGTTGGCAAAACCATAAGCAAGCATTTCTAATTTACTACTTTTTAAAATGCCTGATGACTGAGCAAAACTAAAATACCAGTAACAAAGGGACACTAAAGGAACTGCACTTAGTAATGCACTAGCAGTAACTTGCAGAAATATTAGTAACGGCCAGTAGTAAAGGATATGAGGGTGCTGGACCCACAGCGTGTCGTTGAGCCAGTCGTTGCCGTTGTCCTGCTGCAGCATCTTGTCGTAGGTGACCTGCAGGTGCCGGATGTCCTCCTCATCGATGCCATCGTTCCAGATGTCGTACAGGATGGTCATCTCCTCAAACTCTGAGCGAGGAGAGTAGTGGGGCCACGGCGGTGTGGTCACGGGGGAGTGGCTGGCCAGCAGTAGCTCTTCCCACCCTCGCCGCACCTTACGGGCAGGCTTCTGCAAGTGCCCCTCTTCTTCATAGGGAAGGAACTGGTCGTCAGGGGGCAAAACCACATGCAGCTTTGTCTCCCCTTCCCTGAAGTCCAGGCCCACCGTGGATGAGTCTAGCCCAGCGCGGCTGGGGATGTCAGGAAGAGCGGCTGCAGCATCCATGTTTGCAGAGAACTCTCTGAGCTGGGCATCATGAGGCAACGATCGGGGCATGGAGGTGGGAGTCACCAAGAGCTCCATAAACTCAGTCTGAGGAGAGGTCAGTGCTGCAGCCTTTTTACTCTTGGGTCGCCCAGGCTTCCTCTTAGGTGGGGTTGCGTCAGGGGGCACGGGGAGGTCTAAGACTGGGACAGCAGGCAGGTCTTTTGGCAAGCTGGTTAAGGCCTCTCCCTGGAGGGAGTCGGGGGGCAGGGTCTGGTTGGTCAGGGTGCTGAGTGGAGGCTCCTTGAACAGTGGGCTTTCTGAAGAGGCTTTCCAGTGGATGGGCAGGCCAACAGCCAGGGCTGTGTGGTCTGGGAAGACAGGAGTGAAGGTCAGATCTCTGCCGGGGGTTCGGGGGATACCTGCACTCAGGACAGGAGACTGGGCAGGGTAGGAGAAGGGGCTGCCGGATATGCGGGGAGAGCTGAGGCTGGCCAGGCTGCTGCCAGTCAGAGGAGCATCACTGTCAGGTGTGACGGGCACGTTCTCTGTGCTATTCTGGGACTTATCCAGGCCCCTTGCCCGGACCATCAGGTCCCTGCCAGGAGTGCGGGGCACATCCTCGTCTGTGGACAGCCTGGCCCGAAATGAGAGGGGGAGGTCCGGCAGGGCGCTGGGAGGAGGCAGCAGGAGGGAGTGGCCCTCCATGGCCGGGGTAGGGGGAAGGTGCATAGATGGGACTACTAGGGATCTAGGGAGGGCTGTGTTGGGCTCCAGGGATGCAGGAGCTCCTCTACCTGGCGTACAGGGGAGATCCTCGTCCTCTGTGTGGGCCTTGGGTCGAGTGTCCTGGTCGCTGTCAGCCAGGGAGCCTGTTGGCGTGGGCGGCCGCAGGTTAGTAACATCGTCCTGGGGATCCATCTTAAATACAGGGATGGCGACTCCCAGGTCAATGTCTGGCTCCTCAGCTGAAAGACAACCAACATGCCAAGACAAACTGTCAGTTAAAAGCAATATGCAGTGCAACATCTGAAATGGAAACTGAAACATGAAGCTTCTGTGGTTAGGTAATAGGAGAGGGTTAAGACCTGGGACTCCTTTGGGTGAAGCGGGCCGGAGATCCTCCAGGCTGGTCCGGCCAGGCTCCGCTGCCTCCTCCCCCTCACTGAGGGCTCTGTGGTTGGGCTTGAGCTTCAGCCCTTCCCTAGTCCTCTGGTCCTCATCTAAACCAGCCAGCTCTGAGGGCTCGTCCTCTGGGGGAGGAACTAGGGGCGTGCTGGGGGCCTTGGGCTCCACCTCCACCTCCACCTCCTGCTCAGATGAGGACACCGAAGAGGAGGAGGACGAAGAAGTCCGAACACGGTCCTCGTCTTTATCCGGTAGACTCTCCACATCTACCGCCACCTCCTCCTCCTCTTCCTCCTCCTCTGAACTGGAATCATATTCGGAGGAGTCCCCAGTCGCAGAGGAGTCAGAGTCGACTTTAGAGGATGCAGAACTGGCAAGTTCTGAAGGAGTGAGGAGGAGAAAGAAACACAAAGATAGGACAATTACAGAGGCAGCGTTTACACACAGAGAACCAAATAACTAACTAACTACGGTCATTGACATCAGCATGTATTTACCCTCATCCGACGACTCAGATGATTCACCGTCACTGGATGAGGCAGCCTCATCTTCGTCCTCATCCTCTTCACTCTCCTGCAAGGTTCAATTACAGAGGTTAAAAGCTCTTATTAAAAAAATGGTTCTACAGTATGATGCCTCAGGTTGCCTTCTCCCAATGAGATGAAGCACCTGTTGAAGGTTGTAGTGGTCAACACTTCATCTCCCATTCTAGGCCATTTTTAGGTAATTTGACTGACTGCTCACCTTGGCCGATGACAACCTGTCAGAGACCTCCGTCTCGTCAGGCTCCTCCTCCCTGTCGGAGAGGGACTCCTCCTTTCCAGAGGTCTCTACCTTCTCCTCTCCCTCACTGTCCAGCTCCAGTGGCCGGGCATGTCGTCTCCGAGAAGCTGCGCTGTCCTCGTCCACCCTGGCCACATCTTCTGGGAGCTCTGCTATGTCCTCAAGCTCATCATCCACCGGTGTGGAGGGCCGCGCTCGCTTAGTGTCCCCAGTGGAGGCAGCATCAGGAGGGTCCTTCCTCTTCACCTGAACACACACAAACACATTAATAATCTCTCCCCTGGATTTGTGGCAAATGCACTTTGCCAAACATAAAATTCTATAACTATTTTCCAAAGTAACAGAGATCTTTAGACATATTCTTAGTCAATCCTAAAAGTGTCTGGAGGTACCTTGAAGGAGGGCAGGCGGATGGCTCCTCGGAGGACGATGCCCAGGCCCATACCCTCATAGCCAAGGCCCTCACCCTTGTTCCAGTTCTCCAGTAGACTGGAGCCCATGGTCTCTTTGGGCTTGGGCTTCTCCTTCTCCTCCTCCTTTCCCTCACCAGCCTTCACCGGGGTCAGGGACACCTGGAGGATGAACAACAACATGGACTCATATGAAAGCAAGTTAGCTATCTGGCTCAATAATGCAGGAGAATCCTTGGCTAGAAATGTCATGTCATGACAATTCAATTGTCATCCAGAGTTAGTGAAATAGCAAAGTAAAACTTCTGACAACCTAGCCAGTTAACACAGCATTGTCCTTTGCACTCAAATATTTCATTCATTTCAATTAACCAAACTCTTTCAATTAACCAAACTATAAATATATCGGTCTGATATGCCTACCTCGTTTTCACCAGTGTCCATCATTTCAACACATTCAAATAAATCTTCACTCATTATCTAGCTAGTGTGCATTCAACTTCACGGTTAAATTCAAGGTTAGCTGAGCTTTTCTTATTCAAAACATTCCAGGAGTTTTAAATGAGGCCTTTCTCCAAAACATTCTTTTGTATCCAAGCAACAATGGCCACATTCTACTATTAGCATAAAGTTTTAGGGAGATACAGTATATTTTAGGTAACCCAAAGTTTACAGGCCCATTGAGAGCATCCTGTCGGGCTGTGTCATTCGCCTGGTATGGCAAGTGCACCGCCCGCAAACTTAGGGCTCTCCAGTGGGTGGTGCGGTCTGCCTAACGCATTACCGGGGACACACTGCTTGCCCTCTAGGACACCTACAGCACCCGATGTCACAGGAAGGCCAAAAAGATCATCAAGGACATCAACCTCCCGAGCCACGGCCTGTTCACCCCGCTATCATCCAGAAGGTGAGGTCAGTACAGGTGCATCAAAGCTGGGGCCGAGAGACTGAAAAACAGCTTCTAGCTCAAGGCCATCCGACTGTTGAATAACCATCACTAGCCGGCCTCCACCCAGTATCCTGCCCTGAACTTAATCACTGTTGCTAACCGGATACCACCCAGTTACTTAACCCTGCACCTTAGAGACTGCTGCCCTATGTACATAGACATGAAACACTGGTCACTTTACTTATGTTTACATACTGTTTTACTCATTTCATATGCATATACTGTATTTTAGTCAATGCCATATTATTTAGCTATTGCTGTATATATACACTATTCTGTCCTACGTATTCTACAGATATACAGTTGAAGTTGGAAGTTTACATACACTTAGGTTGGAGTCATTAAAACTAGTTTTTCAACCACTCCACAAATTTCTTCTTAACAAACTATAGTTTTGGCAAGTCGATCAGGACATCTACTTTGTGCATGTAATTTTTCCAACAATTGCTTACAGACAGATTATTTCACTTATAAGCTGACTGTGCCTTTAAACAGCTTGGAATAATTCCAGAAAATTATGTCATTGCTTCTGATAGGCTAATTGACATAATTTGAGTCAATTGGAGGTGTAGCTGTGGATTTATTTCAAACTCAGTGACCCTTTGCTTGACATCATGGGAAAATGTAGACCTCCACAAGTCTGGTTCATCCTTGGGAGCAATTTCCAAAGGCCGGAAGGTACCACCTTCATCTGTACAAACAATAGTACGCAAGTATAAACACCATGGGACCACACAGCTGTCATACCACTCAGGAAGGAGACGCGTTCTGTCTCCTAGGGATGAACGTACTTTGGTGTGAAAAGTGCAAATCAATCCCAGAACAACAGCAAAGGACCTTGTGAAGATGCTGGAGGAAGCAGGTACAAAAGCATCTATATCCACAGTAAAACGAGTCCTATATCAACATAACCTGAAAGGCCGCTCAGCAAGGAAGAAGCCACTGCTTCAAATCCACCATAAAAAAGCCAAACTACGGTTTGCAACTGCACATGGGGTCAAAGATCGTACTTTTTGGAGAAATATCCTCTGGTCTGATGAAACAAAAATAGAACTGTTTGGCCATAATGACCATCGTTATGTCTAGAGGAAACAGTGGAATGCTTGCAAGCCGAAGAACACCATCCCCAACCGTGAAGCACGGGGGTGGCAGCATCATGTTGTGGGGATGCTTTGCTGCAAGAGGGACTGGTGCACTTCACAAAAGAGATGGCATGATAAGGAGGGCAAATTATGTGGATATATTGAAGCAACATCTCAAGACATCAGTCAAGAAGTTAAAAGCTTGGTCGCAAATTGGTCTTCCAAATGGACAATGATCTCAAGCATACTTCCAAAGTTGTGGCAAAATGGGTTAAGGACAACAAAGGCAAGGTATTAGAGTGGCCATCACAAAGACCTGACCTCAATCCAATAGAAAATTTGAAGGCAGAACTGAAAAAGTGTGTGCGAGCAAGGAGGCCTACAAACCATACTCAGTTACACCAGCTCTGTCAGGAGGAATGGGCCAAAATTCACCCAACTTATTATGAGAAGCTTGTGAAAGGCTACGTGAAACGTTTGACCCAAGTTAAACAATTTAAAGGCAATGCTACCAAATACTAATTGAATGTATGTAAACTTCTGACCCACTGGGAATGTGATGAAAGAAATAAAAGCTTAAATAAATCACTCTACTATTATTCTGACATTTCACATTCTTAAAATAAAGTGGTGATCCTAACTGCCCAAAAACAGGGATTTTTTACTAGGATTACATTTCAGGAATTGTGAAAAACTGAGTTTAAATATATTTGGCTAAGGTGTATGTAAAACTTCCAATTTCAACTGTAGTAAATATTCTATACATCCCATCACATACAGTTTCTTTATTTATACTATTTTCTACATTGTAGAATAATAACCTGACTACACCGCTCACATCATGTGAGCGAGCGTTGCAAAATAAATTTAGAAATCTATAGTATTCAATTATTGCACCCACACTGCTCGCGAGTGTCTGCATTGCCAAGGGCTAAAATAGAAGTCAGTTCTATTTGTGACGCAGATCGCGGTGCAAGTCCTGCCTCTCCCATCTCCTCATTGGTTTATAGAAGCAGATACCCACGTGCCATCTCCTCATTGGTTATACCCACGTGGTTGATTGAAAGACGAACTGTGTTGTCGGTTGTCGTGGTAATACTATGAAAGTTTAGATGCCAATAAGTTGCCATATAAGTTCAAAGAAGAAAAGTCTGGAAGGAGGAGAGATGACTAGAAACAATTCGGTTGACCGTTTTATGTGTGGATTCATTGTCGGAGAAGAGGACCTTGTGCATTTCAGGTAAAATAACACCTCAATGTTCATATCCCAGGACAAATTAGCTAGCAACAGCAACCTAGCTAAATAGGACAAATTAGCTAGGAAGTGCAAGCTAACTAGCTAAATTGCCATAAATGTTTAATACTTTTCGACCTGTCCCCAAATGAATGTAATTGGTTCAGAGTTTGTTTTGATATTTTAACCTGTGGGTCGTGATCGCGTTTGGTGTGGGGGGACAACATAAATGTATACACGATGGCGCACGCGTACAGCCAGTTTGGGTTCCGTGTAATAGTGAAGACATCAAAACTATGAAATAACACATATTGAATCATGTAGTAACCAAAAAAAAAGTGTTCAATCAAAATGTATTTTATATGAGATTCTTCAAAGTATCCACCCCTTGCCTTGATGACGACTTTGCACAGTCTTGGCATTCTCTCAACCAGCTTCATGAGGTTGTCACCTGGAATGCCTTTCAATTAACAGGTGTGCATTGTTAAAAAGTTAATTTGTGTAATTTCTTAACTTTTTAATGCATTTGAGCCAATCAATTATGTTGTGACAAGGTAGGGGTGGTAAATACCACCGGTCAAAAGTTTTAGACCACCTACTCATTCAAGGGTTTTTCTTTATTTATACTATTTTCTACATTGTAGAATAATAGTGAAGACATCAAAACTATGAAATAACACATATGGAATCATGTAGTAACCAAAAAAGTTAAACAAATCAAAATGTATTTTATATTCTTCAAATAGCCACCCTTTGCCTTGATGACAACTTTGCACACTCTTTTCATTCTGTCAACCAGCTTCATGAGATAGACACCTGGAATGCATTACAATTAACAGGTGTTCCTTCTTAAAAGTTCATTTGTGGAATTTCTTTCCTTCTTACTGCTTTTGAGCCAATCAGTTATGTTATGTTATGGGGACCGCCACAGGAAAGGAAGACCCAGAGTTACCTCTGCTGCAGAGGATAAGTTCATTAGAGTTACCAGCCTCAGAAATTGCAGCCCAAATAAATGCTTCAGAGTTCAAGTAACAGACACATCGAAATATCAACTGTTCAGAGGAGACTGCGTGAACCAGGCCCTTCATGGTTGATTTGCTGCAAAGAAACACCTACTAAAGGACACCAATAAAAAGAAGAGACTTGTTTTGGGCCAAGAAACACAAGAAATGGACATTAGAACAGTGGAAATTTGAACTTTGGTTTGGAGTCCAAATTGGAGATTTTTGGTTCCAACCATGTTTTTGTGTGACACGGTGTGGGTAAACGGATGATCTCCACATGTGTATTTCCCACCGTAAAGCATGGATAAGGTGTTATTGTGTGGCGGTGCTTTGCTGGTGACCCTGTCGGTGATTTATTTAGAATTCAAGGCACACTTAACCAGCATGGTTACCACAGCATTCTGCAGCGATATGCCATGCCATCCCATCTGGTTTGCGCTTAGTGGGATTATCATTAGTTTTTCAACAGGACGATGACCCAACACACCTCCAGGCTGTATGAGGGCTATTTGACCAAGAAGGATAGTGATGGAGTGCTGCATTAGATGACCTGGCATCCATAATCACCCGACCTCACCCAATTGAGATGGTTTGGGATGAGCTGGACCGCAGAGTGAAGCAAAAGCAGCCAACAAGTGCTCAGCATATGGGATCTCCTTTAAGACTGTTGGAAAAGCATTCCAGGTGAAGCTAGTTGAGAGAACGTCAAGAGTGTGTAAAGCTGTCATCAAGGCAAAGGGTGGCTACTTTGAAGAATCTAAAATATATTTTGATTTGTTTTGGTTACAACATGATTCATTATGTGTTATTTCATAGTTTTGATGTCTTCACTATTATTCTACAATGTAGAAAATATAAAAAATAAAGAAAAACCCTTGCATGAGTAGGTGTGTTCAAACTTTTGACTGGTACTGTGTATATATTTATACTCCGGACTCCAACATTGCTCATCCTAATATTTATATATTTATTAATTCCATTCTTGTCAGCATTGTTAGATATTACTGCACTGTTGGAGCTAGGAACGTAAGCATTTTGCTACACCCGTAATAACATCTGCTAAATATGTGCATGCAACAAAAAAATTGGATTCGATTTGTGCTTCATGAAATATTCCACATAATATCAGAATTGAGAAACACGCTCACATGAGACTGAAGTGAGACAAGATAGGAGCTTGCTTTGAAGAATGACTCACCTTGGCTGAGTGTTCTTTCTTATCCCACCACTCGTCAAAGGCCCTAAAGGCCACAACCTCCACCATCTTACGGTTGAGGTCTCTCTTCATGATGGCCTTCAGCTCCTTGACGATGACCAGCAGCACCCCTTCCACGGTGGCCTTATGAGGGTCTTCCTTAGCCTCGTAGCCCGGTGGAGGAACGGCAGGGTTGAACTTGGGCATGCTGGGGTGGGGCCAGAGTTGCTGCCTGTGGCCCCCTGCACTGGCAGCTGGGGTGCTACTCATTGACAAGGGTGGGTAGGGACCCCCAAACTGCATGGCTGCTGACCCGGCTGCAGCCGCCCCTCCTGCAGTCATGAAGTGTGGGTAGGGGTAGGGACCCCGGGTCTGGGCCATGCGACTCAGCATTTGGGTCTGCATCTGGAAGGACATGTGAACGCTGCCCCACTGAGGCAGGCAGCTCATCAGCTCCATCTGCATCATAGGCACCATGCCATGGGGGTAGAGGTGAGGCAGCATAGGGTGTGGAACTCCAGGTGCCAGGTGTGGACCTGGGACAGCAGAGAGGTGGTGTGGAAGACCGAAGCCCGCTTGAGGGGGTAGAGGGGGGAAGCCGGGGGGTGGGAGGGGCATGGACTGCATGGGGGACACAGCAGAGTTGACCACAATTCCCTTGACACAGTCGCCACCGTGCGTGGGCGTGCCTGGCATGTCGTCCTCGTCCGAGATCTCCATGTCTTCCCCAGAGGACTGATGGCTCTGTGTGGGAGAGAGAGGACCAGGTGTCAGGACATCTCTCTACACTACATGACTTGATAGTCATATAGGAAGCATCCACATAATAAGCAAAGGTTCTTTCTAGCTTCTCTACAAATCCCTATAATATCATAATAAATAGCAAACTCTGCCAGCCTCTTCTTTAAATTCCAAAACCCAGGCTGTCTAACACTAACCTTGATATTCGTGTCTAAAAAGGCACTACTAGACTTTAGCAGCATGGGGTTATTTCCTAATCTTTCAAATCATGAACAGTTAATTACACCGACCTGCACCAGGTTTGGCCGATGTAGGCAGTCATTGTAAATAAGAATTTGCTCTTAATCGACTTGCTTAATTGACTTTGAAATTAAAAAAACATACTAATTATTATTTGAAGGATGAGCCAAGTGTAAATACGTACAGCCCAAGTGTTAGTACAAAAATAATCAAATATATACATGATTCTTGGCTACAAAAAACACAACTGTTGATTTAATGTTCTTGAATAGCTGTGTGAAACTAACACAAAAAACTATATCGCAGACAACCAGGTTATGGTCATAGATTCAGTAACAACAGCTTTCATTGATAAATCATATCTGGATGGCAATGAAATCAGGATTCATAAAACAATCAAAACCACAAAGACTGAAAAAGCCTGGGGAGCAGCCTGTGTGTGCCAAACTGCCTATATTATTGAAATGTTTGCTTTGTGATAACATAAAATATACAGGGATGTGAGCCGATCCTGATTGTCAGGCTCAACAGAACCAGGAAGTGGTGAGTTGAGTGTTGAATGGAGCTAACAGCCACCCTGGTAACTCCTCCCATGAGTGTTAAAAAGAGGAAGTGAAAGTGTTTTCTATTCCCCAACAGAAGAATGAGTCAGGTTTCCCAGTCACAGCCCTAGGTGTGGGCCTCCTATTATCATGGCACGGGCTAGTTACAAAAAGTGAGTAGTACCAAACATGAGGAAAATAACCATTTACACATCAACAGAAGAGTTACTTCCCAAAATATTTTTTTAAATCAAATATTATTTGAAACGACAGAGGTAGCCTATTATGCCCTAAAATTGTACTGCCACTTACTCGGCCTGTCAAATTGATCTGGGGTCAGGTTAAAACTTTTGCTTGATGTTTCTCTGATGCATGTCCCCAGTTTGGAGTTTTGGATGAAATTTGTTATCGTGCCAGGTAGAGAATTAACTAGCAACTACGAGCTTTGAATCTATTGCAAAATTATTAATACATGGCTTGCAAACACAAAGCCATTCAAACAGGAAGATCATGGAAACAAATTTCAAAGTACATGACGAGTGTATAAAGTGTATATCTTTATGAGGCAACTAGTTCTGATGGCAGGGGGGGAAACACGAATGTTCTGTGTCACTCACGGTATGTTGTTGATAACTTCACCAAGTTTGGAACAGACCCATAAAAACTGTCACTGTTTTGGTCACTGTTTGCTGTGAAACCAGAATAAACCATTTCCTCTTGTAGTATACAGACAGAAGAATGAAACAAAAGGGAAAGTGCAGGCTTACTATCAGACACTGAAGCCTGTTTACTTCCGGTGCCCCCTCTGTAGCTGCCAAATAGATCTGGCTGCAAGCAGACATCTCCACAGCAATACTACTAATGTGGCCAATAACGTGTCATGTATGGAATGGAGTATCTGTTCCCCCGTTTCCATCTTCCACTTTTTAAACATAGCATCTACCCAAAGTAAGGATGATACTGTTGGTTCTTACCTCCATTTTGTCTGTGGGTGTGTGGTTTCCGAGGCGACCATCCTTCAAGTCACTGGCGTTCTTCCCATGGAGATGGTCTGGAGAACTGACTCCCTTGAGGAGCAAGCCTGTTACAAGGATGGGCTCCTCATCATCGGAATCAGGCAGGGGCGTGGGGCTGACGTCCTCCAGGCCTGTGCTAGAGGGTCGAGAGGTGTGGGTGCCCCCATAAGGAGGGATGGGGGACAGCTGAGAGGAAGAGGAGGAGATGGGGCTGCAGACCATACGCACATCAGTGTCTGACGAGTCGCCTCCAGGAAGGAAGGGAAGCTTTGTCCTTTTCTCCTTCAGAAGCATCTCAATACGAGAGTCCAGGCTATTTCGCTCTGACTCCAGGGTGGGAGTGCCAGGGGAGGGGGGGCAGTGCTTTGGTGTCAGGGCAGGGGGTGTGCTGGGGTGGGCCTTGGGTTCAGGTGGGGGTTCTGGAATGGGTGGAGTAGCTGGCTTGTTCTTGACTGGCTTGAAGTCAGTGGCAGGGGCCATGGAGGGCCTCCGGTACTCTGCCTCCCGCTGGACAGACTGGTGGAACGGAGATTCTGAGGGGGGGAACGCAGGGGGCATTGGGGCCTGCTGGTAGGGGGAAAAGGCAGACTTAAAGCTGGCACTGGTAGGGGGAGGTGGTGTGTGGGCAAATGATGAGGCAGAGGGAGGGGGTTCAGGTGGGGCAGGTTGGTGCTGCTTGAAGGCAGACTGTTCAGAGTTGCCTCGGTAGGAGGAGGATCCTGATCCCCCAGTGCCATGGACATAACGCCTCTCCGGTCTCCGGTTATAGGCATCCTGGAACTTGCTCTCGTGTCTGCGAGACTTGTAGCCTCCAGAGCCTTCGGCCCGGCTAGACTGATAGGCTGGGGTGGCCTGCCTGCTGGAATAGTTGGAGTCCTGAGAGAAGGGTGTACTGGTCTGGCGCGGGGTGTGAGGGGTGCCCTGGGACTGCGGAGTGTCTTGCCTTAGGCTAGAGTAGGCCGTATCCTGGGACAGAGGGGTGGTGTTGGAGGCGGTGCTGCTGGGGGTCACTATGCCTCCCACTGCAGTAGACGAGCTGCTTTCAGAGAGCCGGCGCAGGGGCTCACAGGCCTGAGGAGGGACACACCAAACTCTGCTTAGGAAACACACTCACAGAAGGCACTTCATACATTCAACTGCTGAAACCTATATAACATCCATCAGCATGGCTATATTGCCCATTTAATGTCACAATCAAGTTCAGGCTTTAAAAGGAAAATAATGCAACCTCATGCATCTTGAGCACACAGCAACTGTTATGATTTAACCTAATTAACAGGCCAATAATTATATCTAAAGATGTAGGGTCAGATTGTAGTTTTTCCCAATATGCATTAATTCAAACCGCTGAAGACAGCCGAGTATTGCTTGCAGGAGAAGCTGTGCAGTAAGGCTATGGCTCAAAGGCAGGCTTACAACAGCTCTGCCCCTTTCCTTTGCAGGCAGGCAGAGGTTCTAGACAACATTCCTTCCTGGGCCCCATTTTACCACCTGCTGCACTAATAAACTGGATTAGAGATAAGGGTGTCAGCTTATATTGGCTGGGGGTCACAGAGACTCACTGGAGTACAGCGCAGTAACAATGATTCAGGAATGGGGCAACAGTTTTCACCAAACAAACCTTTGAAGCTGGAAAAGCTACTGACTTAACTATGTCTTCATCTGAAATACCTTTCTGATGACATACAATAAACTCATACTGGCTGGTCTGCAGTTGACTATGGGACACTTTTCATTTTCAATAATGCAAAGCTCCTTAAAGCTGAGAGAACCAGGCTTATGCGCAGAACTTTACAATCTGTTCAAGGTACTAGGCCAGGGCCTTGGCTATCAGTTGGCACTGCAGAAATACTAGTTATGCAAACATGAAAAGGTAAATCAAATAGAATGTTCAGACAAATTAAACACGCTTACCTTTCCTGCGATCCTGTTTTGGAACACTTGCAAATTGTCTCAAATACAACATAACATGGTGCTGCTAAACATCCAACAAAAAAGTGGTGGTCTTACCAGAAGAGCTTCTGCAAGGCTACGAGGGGACACTTGTCTGGCCTCCTCTCCTCCCACTGGAAGTGTCCGAGGGGTGAAGGTGCCATTCAACAGTAGCTGGAAGTACCTAAGGCGATTCTCACCTGGATGGATAAGGTTAAGATATGGTTCAATAAGTGAAATATTTCTTTTTTTCAGTAGCCTTAGCAACTAGACTCATAGTAAATGCAAATCCGGGGCACTAAAATTTGTATGATATGGTTGTGTGAAATTTGTTGATGTCTATCATTCATTTCGTATGATACTTACTGTATGTTAAGAACATAGAGAATGATAGAGGTCTCTAGTGGCCAAAAAGCAGTATTTGCATGGGCAGCGCAATGGAGGGCGTCCACTATTTTAATGTAGTCAATTGGGTGGGACTCCCAACTTCATTGGCTGATCCCTCTTGGTGACCATGTTGGATTCATGTCCAACCGGGTCATCAGGCAGGATCAGCCAAACTACTTCAAAATGGAGATTACCTCAATGGCCCATGCTGTCACAGAAGCAATAATTAATTATAATTCATATTTGTTAGAAATTCCAATTTGTATGATGTTACAAATGCAATTCGTACAATATGTTACAAATTTGCAATACGTATGGTATGTTACAAATGCCAACTTGTTGTGGCTAACTTTAGCTAGGTGGCTAACATGCTAAGTAGGTGCAAAGTAATAAGTAGTTGCAAAGTTGCTAATTAGCTCAAATACTAATGTTGTCGGTGATGAGGTTCAAACATGCAACCTTTGGGTTGCTAGACCTTCGCATTTTACACCCAACCAAGGAGGGGGTCCTTTCGTTTTTGCCTTAAGTAACCTCCTGTCTTATGTAACCATACCAAAAGTAACATATTATACTAATTTGAGTGTCCTGGATTTTCATTTACTGTTATGTCTAGTCTATGAGACCAGGCTGACCTTAGAGGTGTGTAAGAACATCATCATTCACAGCAATAAATACACAATAATGTGTGGTATATTATTAAATATAAAATAAAATACAACTTGAAAACAGAGTTTCTGCATGTGGAGTTTTCCACAAGGCAAATGTTCTAGTGACATTTAATTTGAATTGTAAATTTATCGGCATATGGTAAATCAATGTCAACGATATATGCGTACTATTGCAGGCAGGTGAAATTATAATGATAAATTGGTACTCAGTAAGCCTTAGATTTTCTGCTTGATCTCCAGCCTCTCATTATATAGGCTACCAGTTTAAATGAAATGCGGCAATGAGCACTTTCCCTATGACCCTCTGCTGATGTAAGAGGAACCACTGTCTATTTAAGAGATTAAGAGAATAGTGGTGCTTCCAAGACAATTAGGAACTCATGAGGTCAGTGATCTTCAGGTCCGAAAGTCAGAGCTCTAGAAAGATGACCATTCAAAAGATTTTTCCCAGGTCGAGTTCGTTTTCACCCCCAGAGTTCCCAGTTGTCGTGAACGCACTGATGTTGGAAATTTCCGAGTTCCCAATTATTTTGAACAGGGCAAAAAAAAATAACAGCGTCATGATACGAGTAAATTCTAAATATGATACACGATATTCCATTTAACCGGGGAAATAGGCGAAAGTCCTTCATTACTGATGTTAATGGCTACAGACATATATTAACATGATAAATATTAACATGGTAAAATGCAGCCAACGTCAACAAGTAAAATATTGTTTAGTGAAATATATATATATTTCGGCTATAAAGTTGCTTTAGAATTAGTAAAACAAATCCTAAGTAATTCAAGCATAATTGTATTATAGGCGTTTATTACAGGCACATAAATAATTAAACAGCTATAACTAATTCAATGATGACTGCCATAATTGAATATAAATCAAATAAACCAAACGAAACTGCGTTTTATCTTTATTCATGTCGGAAAATACCATTCTGTAGTTTGCACACGCTATTGATGCTCGTGGGCTCGTGGGTAAATCGCACTTACATTCATTTGAAAGTGCTCTGGTTACCAAGCAACCACCGTAAACGTAGGCTATACACGTGACTAAATGTTGTCCTCCAAAAATGAAATTAGTGACGTTTTATAAATAAAATATCAAGTTTTCACGTATGCATAAATGTTGTTTCTACAACTGAGAATGAATTGCACATGATTTATAAATACTCTCACACACATATATATATATATATACATATATATATAGCCCATGTAAAGATGTATTACCTTTGGGATCCAGCTCCAGGTGGATGATGTTGCCCATAACTGACGTGTTGTGAAGAGTCTGGACAGCATCTTTGGCTGCTTTTACAGTTCCAAAAACAACTTTGGCTATTCCTAAATGCTTTTTGTTCTTCGGATTGTATAGAATTTCCACCTCTTCTATGTCCCCAAATTTCTTGCACATGTCAGTCAAAAAACCTTCTCTGATGTTATCGTTCAGCCTCGCAAACGTCACCTCCTTGGGAGGCACGCGGCCGATGTAACATTCATCAATCTGGAGAAAGAAAATAGTTACATTAAATTATGAATGTTACATTTATTTAGACTACAGTACATTTGTCCAGTAGCCGTTGAAACCTGAATTCTAGGCTGCAATGTGACCAACAAACATTTTTTTCACGTAGCCTATGCCCGATTAAATATAATATTTTTGGACATCTGCAGTTTACATTTTGAGAAACCAAATAACCACGATAGAATAGTCTTGACATACAACATCCAAAATGTGTTCATGCTGTAAGGGATAATAGCTTAGCATGTGTTGCCTGTCTGTAGAACTACATCCTAAATAAAAAGCATGACACTTCCATCAACAATGTCGAGGGGGTGTGTCAGGCTACTTAAAACTTCGGAACCTTAGAAAAGGCTATAGCCCCAAAACATAAAAAGCATGGCACATTTTGTTAAGATCTGAGAGGGGGTGTGACTGATTACCCTACCTTAAACTTCGGAACTGGGAGATCCGTCTCCTTATACTTCGTCCATAGACGACCGATTCTCGGGTCTCGGACGATATCCACTGGTGGCATCCCAGGGTTCTGTAGAACGATAAAATGTAACTATTCCAGAAGTTCTGACAAGCAGGAAGAATATGACGCGCCGATTGCCGATATGTCAAGACGGGGTTTACACCAGACACCACTAGTCATGAAAAAGGTTAGAGTTTAATTAAATTGCTTGGATAAACCTTTGACTGCGTTTAACGACGGGATGGTGACACTTCTGATGCACTGTGTCATGTGCAGAAAGTAACGTATCAATCGTGAGGCAAACACTGCAACAATGTAGCTAAGTGTTTCTCTTTTCGAATACGGATGTATAACTTACGGGCATGTTAAAAGTCGTTCCATCATAGCGATACAATTTGTGCGATCCCTTTTTCAACGCTGGGTCAATAATCAACTTGTAACTTCTACAATGGTGACTTCGTTTCTCCCCCGAACTGCAAACGGGATGGTGGTTGTCCATGCCGTTTGCCAAACCTGTGTAGAAATGTCAAGAAGATGAGAACAACACAGACTTGCGCACAAACACTCGTTAGGTTACATTGTAGCGATAGCTTTGCAAATACTATGAGGAAAACGGGGATTACAAGCGTATCCCAGTTACAGAAACAGACATTACAGAGGAAGGAAAAAAAGAGCAAGCTTACTTGAACTCTGCTTTCTGCCATGGTCTTCGTTTAGTCTGTTTCTTTCCCCTGGCTTGGACATGTTTTGTCCGATCGAACTTATTTTAATAATCAAACGGCGAGATAATTTATCTTACTGATTACATTACATGATTCAAAGAATACTGCCTCCCTTTTTGCGAGCCAACACATATTGTGCCTCCAGTCTGGGGTTTCTGTCTCTCTCACAATAGTATTGAGCTTCGCTACCCCTCATACCATTCGCACTTTCGATTTGAGGTTCTTTACATATGCGTACATTTTGTAATATTATTGGACCATTTTAAACACACAACACATTAATAAATAAAGATATGTAATTGCATTTAAATGTAAATATTAGAAGTTGTTGTATAGTGTATTTTTAGCTCGCACATTGGGCATGAAATAAGTGTTGAATCTACCGCCTACTTTTACTCAAAGAGCAAACAAGATGGACATAGGTCGATGCAAGTTCTGTCTAAGCACAGATCTAGGGTCATTATAACGTTTTAATTCCTGATTGTAAACGTTAGCCTTAGGATATTAAACCTGACCCTAGAGCTGTGTTTATGGGCAATTCTCAGGAAATATGTTGGGTCTGTTTACAATACATTACATAAATAAAACATAAATTAAATACATTTTAAGACTATAGACTAGGCCTACATTATAACCTACATTGTCTGTAATACCCTTATAATATTCAAAGGCCAAATATGGGTACATTTTAAGGTAACTGTTTATTTTAACTGACATGTTTTTCATCATAATCTGTTTCATTGTCTTTTTGATATGTTGTGTTATGTTGGCTGAGGAGATGTGCCATCCATTGCTTGATATTTTTGCAGTGCCTGGGCAATTGGCTGGTTAACGTTAGCAGTTCCACCAGCCAATCAGAGTGAAGCACCATTTTAGCTTCTGCTATTAGAGGCACGGCTGAGGAATCTTTCAACAGAGAGCAGAGAGAGGGGGCTGGGCGCGCTCTCAGCAGCCATTTTCCTGAAATGGGACTCAATGGCCAATATGGGTTTCCTTTGTTTCAAAAGGGATCTTATACTTTATTTCCACATCTCTTTCTGGACTATGATAAATAACAATGATTCCCCATTGACAGGATGGAGAAGAAGGAAGATAAAATACTGGATGTTATCCCTTTGACATTTTTAACCTTTTTCCTTCTCTGCTTGGAATCCATCTTTGTCCTAACTAGGTCATGGCACACCCATATAAAATTATTTTGGATTCTAAAGTAAAAAGAAACAAGTCTAGTGAATAAACAGCTTGTAGTTTGAAGTTGTTATTAAGAAAAGCACAGTAAATGTAAAATGAAATTGTGTAATGGCATTTTGTTGACATTGCACTGTAAATGGCCATGTATGATTTATAGCATGTGTAAGTTAAACTGTGTTACCTTTTGTATATGTAGGAAATGTGAACTTATTGTTATTAAAGTATCACTATACTGTTATTTTTATTGACTTGGTCATTTTGGAGTAATGGTGTCCGTAGAATTTTTAACTCTCTTCAATACATTAATTTGCATACTGTTTTAACTATATCCATCAGAGGCTAAGTATATTTGCTCATCTAATGTCAGCACATAAAGCAGGCCAGAGAGCAAATGGCCTTTAGCAAAACTGCTGAATCATTTATAACTGGAAATTGGCTGTTGGTACTCAAACTAACCCCCTTTACTTGTTCTACATTAAAGAGTGTTTGCTTCTCATCTTTCACATGGTACACCATCTAGTTACACAACAGAGACGTTTAATACCATGAAGGTCAGTAAGTATTCTTCTTTCAAATGATGGCTTGTGCACTGTGTCAAATTATGCATGTTTTGTAATAGCTCATAGTAAGCAGTAGGCTATACATTTGGGCAATAGACAGAACAAATGTGAGGGTATAATGTACCTGATGTTGCTTCATGGGCATATTTATATTTCTGTAGAATTCCAGACACAATCCTACACTTATTGTTATCCTCAAAGGCTCACTACATTGACATTGAATCCAACTGGAAGCAGATGAAAAATGAAACTAATGAAAATATTTACCTTAACATTGTGAGGAAATACATTTATCAGGCCTAAATGCAGGGGGATATTTAACATTCTTATTCCCATCTTCGGATCCTCTTATAGTGGTTTAAAGGATGAGTGGGGATGCAACTCCTAAAAAGGAAGAAAACAATTAGCCAAAAACTATGTCTATTGAAGGCTTTTGACTTAGTCTTGACTGCTATTTGACCAACGAATAGCAAATGCTGAAAATCTTCAAGCAGCATCAGTAACTGCAGTATGCAAACCAGCTCCCCTCTCTCTTCCTGATGACAGGATTGCAGTCAAATCCCCCACCCTCGAATTTAAGATATCAAAAATAAACCTAAACGACATAACCTACTGCCATGGAAATCTTGTCATTTAAAGGTAATGGATTTTGATCTGTCTCAATGTATTAGTTCTAAACAACAGTAATGTTACATTTGATTTGTTTTAGGACAGGTTCACCAAAGAGGGATTTGCCTAAATTGATCTCATTAACAACTATTATATTGTAACATTAAATTGTGAAATGTTGTTGGAATTAGATGCTAATAATAAACTTACAGTTAATTAAAACATGTAATCCAAGAGAAAGATGTCTTATAGGGAACAAATGCTTTTAGGGGTAAAATTAATCTGGTAGACCTCTCATTGCTCCCCCTTGTCCAAAAACGACCTTTCATATGTACTTTCGTTTAATGGCTTCTGTCTGCTGTTGTTCTCAATTTCAAAATGGCTTCTTCACAGACAAAGGAGATCACTGTGTGTTGGTTAAGTTGCTTCGCCATTGCTGGGCGAGGTAGTCATTCGCAAGAAAGAGCTGCAGTTTCCCACACACAGGTCTCTGTTTGCACACTGGAAATGTATCAATGGTGCGCAAGAAATATGACTTCAATTGGTGTATTTGTAAAAGTGTAGGCTACAGCAAAATGGAAACGACAGAGCGAAGAAACATGGCACATTCAGTCCAGTCGTCTAGTTGCAGGGCTACAGTTGATAGACTTTAAACGGGTTTGGCAAACATCAGTAATCTGAGGATCTGGCCAGTTGCCAAATGTATGAGAGAACTGCACCCACACAGCCATATAAGGTCAGAAGAAACGATTTCGAACAGTGCTGTATTTCTTTCAGGATACTCAAAGGGGATTTCAGACTTCTTCGTACTCTGTCTCCCCTTCAAGATAATGATTCGATGTTGTATTTCGAGGTGTTGATCAACTACACACGAAGATTTTAGGAGATGTCATACAAGCAAGATGTAATCCACCCTATAGGTAAAGGAGAAAATAGGAACAAACCTGTCTCTGTGTGTACACTGTATGTATGTTTTCCTGAGTATTAAAGTGTCTCGAGTTGAACTCTTCTGGTTACAGTTGCAATGAATATACCATGGATTATGTTGATCATGCGATTAAGATTTATCAACACAGCGGTTAAACAACCTAATTTATGTTTCAGAAACAGAGAAATAGTCTACATGTCGGAAATGTTTTAGTCAACTGTAGAGGAGCTTGTATTTCCAGGCAGGGCTCAATTCCTATTGCACAATTGCTACGTAAATGGCCCAGGGTAAAAGGAGTGTCGAACCATAAGGTCACGAGCCTCCATGCAACGCCGCAAACCATGCATCCAACAAACTGTTGTTTACACCCTCTGAAAACAAAATAGACGCGTTGGGCAAGCCAGATACCAGCAATCGATGGGCCTTTCTTGTAGAGAATAGAACATGCAGGCCATTCCATCCGCTCCCTCAGTGCTCAAATTATTGAAGACCATGTTTTTGCTATTATTGAAGCAGCTAGAGCGGAAGTAATGTGAAAATAAAAAAGTGTTACCCAAATGTCTTATTCTATGACCGACAGAGCACTGTTAAATCCGACTGAATCATAGTATAAAGGCTTGTTGTATGGCAAAGCCGACCAGCTGTTATTACGCAAGCAGAGAAGGAACACATTAAAGCACACCCAGGAAAAAAAAGGGAATGGGCCTCTTGTGCAGAAGACCGACTGCTCGCAGCACAGTAGGGTATATTTATTTGCCTATACTCTCGGACCATTGTATGTCAAGCTGTTATATTTAGGCAAGGTATTTAGGCCTTTAAAAAAAGTTAATAGTTCAAATGATTAGTGTTTTCAATGACAGCATAACTAAATTCGTTTTATAATTCTTTGGTTTTCAGTTAATCGATACTGTTGTTTTCGATAGGGTTTTTGTCAGGATGTATTTGTCAAAACAGAAAAATGAGAGGTTCTGTACGTTTGAAAGCGTACTTCAAATCCCATTGAGTATTTAATTTAGAATAATGAATTCAAACCTTATTCAACCAACAATTAAAGCCTGTAACCTATCGACCCGGTGTAATTTAGATCATCTCCATTTTTTTAAAGCACTGTTAAATGTTACACAATCTATTGGCCAACAAACATTTCAATCGGCAATCATTTAAACACGTCTTTTTATAATCGCATGTTTTTTGTCCTTTCTAATCTGGTTTTCAGTTCCACAGAAATATAAAAGATTATATGGAGGGTTTTTCATTTATCAAAATAGTAGGAGTCCCGTTGATTTATGTTGGATGCACGACGGCATTTTAGCTCATGAATTGTGATTAAGCATGTTGCAGGAAAATAAAGATAACATTTTAAGATGTACATTTTGTTGCATAAACAATTGATTTCCATCTCCAACACTATCCAAATCACAATGATGCATAGAATTAATGTTGTAATCGTTCTGTGGAGGCTGTCAACATGTCCACTGTTACAGCGTGACCAATCACACACAGTCCAAAATGGACAGGAGAGAGAGGCCATAGTGGCCTATTGGGATTTTAAACATTATTTTACTCAAATTTATTGTGAATATTGAAGGTTTATTGACGCAGTAACAGAAAAGCTAACGCTATTATTCATATAGGCTAACATTCCACTTCACATACATCCCATTCGTTGTTCCATGATTCGTTGATCTGTTATTTAGATTAGAAAAATATGCTGATATAAACATTTACATATATAGACTATTGTGTGTATTTTGCTTTTATTTTTGTCTGTATTTATTTTTCCATGAACTGTATATGCTATCTAAACTAAATAGATGTTTTATTGGGTTTCTCTCTCTGTATTGCTTTTCACACACATTTGCATGTCGGGAAGTCTACATGACAGACCTACTTGAAATAGTCCCTTTGATGGCATTCCTGTAGGTGACAATGAAACAGTAGTTTGATTGTTACATACAATTATACATTTTTTAAACATTTACATAAAAAACAACCCAATGGTAGGCTATTTCTCTTATTAAATGTGAATCAAAATATCATTGTTATCCTGCTACCATTTTAAAGAAATTGTGTTTCAAATGTACTTGCTCCTTCAAAATGTTAATTGAAATATAATTTTGAACTGCAAATAAATATAAATTAATCAGATGTCTGTTATGTTTTCTTTTGAGTTTTTGTCATTGATGGTTTTGATATCTGAGACAATTAAGGAGACTCAGAGATTATGATTTTAAAATAGATTGTAGCTTTACTCTAAGAAAAATATGATGCCAATATACTATTGGTCTAGTGGTCACATTTTCATTATAATTTCAAGGGGCTTAGTTGAACCACAGTCTGTGTAGCAGTCTGTTTAGCTATCATTTTCTCCTTGTCACTCCTGTCATGCTAAATGTTGGCATGCAACATGGAATACAATTAATGGAATGTCAGCAAAACTGACTGGTACCCAGACTAGAACCACACAGGGTGATATACTGAATGAATCAACACAAAGAAGAGCCTTTTCTTCCATGGTGGTAAATTACAAAAAACATATATAAATGCAACATGTAAAGTTTCATGAGCTGAAATAAAATATCCCAGAAATGTTCCATGTGCATAAAATGCTTATTTCTCTCAAATTTTGTGCACAAATTAGTTTACATCGCTATTAGTGAGCATTTCTCCATTGCCAAGATAATCCATCCACCTGGCAGGTGTGGCATATAAAGAAGCTTATTAAACGGCATGATCATTACACAGGTGTACCTTGTGTTGGGGACAAAAGGCCACACTAAAATGTGCAGTTTTGTCACACAACACAATGCCACAGATGTCTCAAGTTTTGAGGGAGTGTGCAATTGGAATGCTGACTGTAGGAATGTCCACCAGAGCTGTTGCCAGAGAATTTAGTGTTCACTTTTCTACCATAAGCCACTTCAGTCGTTTTAGAGAATTTGGAGTGCGTCCAACTGGCATCACAACCGTGCATATCTGCATTCCCAGTCATGTGAAATCCATAGATTAGGGTCTAATTCATTTATTTTGACTGATTTCCTTATATGAACTGTAATTCAGTAAAATCTT
This sequence comes from Oncorhynchus mykiss, assembly GCF_013265735.2. Classification (NCBI taxonomy): domain Eukaryota; kingdom Metazoa; phylum Chordata; class Actinopteri; order Salmoniformes; family Salmonidae; genus Oncorhynchus; species Oncorhynchus mykiss. The sequence continues at coordinate 21,856,223 of NC_048576.1, forward strand.
TGAAATTGTTGCATGTTGCGTTTTATATTTTTGTTCAGTATAAAATAAGAGCGCTCTTAAGGTATAGGCACAGGTTACTAGGTCAAGTCAAATGTTACTAGGCCTGTGTGTGATCCTAACCCCAGCTAACCCAGAGTCCACTCAGTTACAGCTCTCTATATCACAGAGCACAAATACTTCAGATGCCACTGATCATTATTGGTTACTGAGTGGCACAGCGGTCTAAGGCACTGCATCTCAGTGCTAGAGGTGTCACTACAGGCCCTGGTTCAATCCCAGGCTATATCACAACCAGACATGATTGGGAGTCGCATAGGGCAGCGCACAATTGGCCCAGCGCTGTCCGGGTTAGGGGAGAGTTTGGCCAGGGTAGTCCGTCATTGTAAAATAAGATTTAGTTCTTAAATGACTTTCCTAGGTAAAAAATAAATGAATACATTGGTTTCTGCTCTGAGAGGGAAGGGGAGAGCACAGAGCAGAGTGAACTACTCAGAACTCTTCTACAGCCCACTAAACACACCTTTCTAAATAGAGGAAGTGGCTCAGTGTGAGCCTCAGCCCCACCCAGTGATGTGATGGAACAGGCCAGATGACTACAGAGCGGTAGAGAGCGAGAGAGAGAGCGAGCAGCTGTAGACTGACTCTATTGCGTGACTGAGCTTTTACCACAGAGACGCTTTCAGTGAACAAATTGATTAGGAAGAGAAGGATGTTCAGGGTCACTAGGAAATAACTGAAGTTGGAAAGGACCATTAAGTGGTGAACAGAGCAGAGTGAGACACCTGTTCAAGATGAGACTGAGCTTGGTTTGTTCCTCTTGTTGACACTCATTCTTCCCACTTAGCCAGGTTCTCATTATAAGTTAATTGGGTGGAACTGACATGTGTTCAGACTCAGTTGGGAGGGACTGACTTTATCCTGACTTCTGTCTGACTGCGACCCGTTGGACTCTAGATATGACACAGAATGGTACTATGATTAGCAATGGCAACGCTAAGAAGGGAGAAGAACTAAAAATTGTTATTGTGGGTGATGGGGGATGTGGGAAAACATCCCTTCTAATGGTGTATGCCAAAGGAGACTTTCCAGAGGTAAGGACAACATGGCATCTAGTGGCATCTCTTGAGATGTTTGCTTATTAGAGTAAGGAAGTAAGTGTGTTTATGAACATAATTGTTTTAGATGAAAGTAATCACCCTTTAAAAAAAATATATTTACTTATGCAGTCATTATTAATTTGTGACCTTTTGAGGGTAACATCACCAAGCCATACTCAGATTTAGTTCCTGTCAGGAAAGTAGCCTCATGATTATCTCCACTCTACCATGAAATGAATGTAAAAGTATATTGTTTATATCACTAATCTTACTAACTTATTTCTTAATACAAATAAAACACGTTATTTTATTGCCATCTCCATTATTGGTCAGCAGATTTATGCTTAGTTCATTATTCAAGTTAAGACTCTAATACCAACACTGTCAGTTCCAGCATAAACAACCTTTCACTAATACCAACACTGTCAGTTCCAGCATAAACAACCTTTTGAATAAACAGTTTAGACTATGCAAATATATTCAGTTTTCACTAAATTAACTCTCCCAAAAGAAGTCATGGTAAGTTAGCACAAATAAGTAACACTATTCTAAATATAGGCTTCCTTCTCCAAAGATAATGATTTGTAACATAATTAAGAAATTATCCTAGACAGAGCATTACATGTTTTCAAGATCTATGGCACTGTATCCAGTTTTGGTTGAATTACATTGTCTCAATTATGTGCATTTACAGTATCCCTTGGATGAAATGCAAAATGATTGAAATACTGCATTTTTTTCTCCCTTTGTCATTTTCGTTTAACAGAAGTATGCTCCGTCTGTGTTTGAGAAATATGTCACCACAGTCACGTATGGAGGGAAAGAGATTCGGCTCAACCTCTATGACACAGCTGGTAAGGTCCCCTATGCAACATAATCATTATGAAGTATCTATAGATAAAGAAGAGGGTTCTGTTCCTGCACAATGGGCAGGTATGTAGGGTGTGGATCGTTGTTCTGTGGGTGTGGAGTCATCTTGCCTGTAATGCTGGAGCAGATATATTCTGGTAGCATATCTTTGATCAGCTAGGTGGAACATAAAGCTAGATAGAACAATATAATTGTGTCAGATCAGTGCAATCCATGCATTGGGTTCAGAACAGAGATTCTGAAATGCTTTCAATTTTTGAATAATATAGCCATCAGTTAAAGATATTGTGACTTATTTATCCTCTTGTTTTCTGGAGAATAAACAGTAAAAACAAACATGGGACTAGTTTGCTGGAGGATGAGAACTGAAAATGTGGCATGACTTTCTCTATGACTAGAAACATTTTCTCCAAGCAATGTGTTTTGTTGAAATGTCATAATGGAGTATTGTAGATTTACTGTCTGACTGTAGTAGATTACATTGTTTTTGTAAACGATGAGTATGACGCGACATCTCACTGAGTATTACACCTTGCCCTCTCACAGCACTGATGCAATGACAAGCAGCAGCGTTGCAGAAAGCTGCTGTGACAGAGGATGTGGTGGAGGCTCATCTATAGAAATAATGTTTGTAACTGTATTTGCATCTGAGTGGTTCTTTGATACTTTAAACTAGACATTGTCAGTGAAACCTCAGATTATCAACTCAAATGGCTAGATATTGAATTGAAAATCTAATAGCTTCTAAATAATAACTTTATTCTGTTGAATTGTTTACTATTTGATTAAGATCATGTCAAACTTGATTTTCTAGTTTTTCAGCTTGTTGTTATGGATATTGTAAATCACAAATAGAGTACCACGGTATGAGTCACATTACCCATAAAACCTAGCGGTCAAAAAAGGAAATGGTTCCATTCGTTTTTTCACCAGACATTTTTCCAATAGGGGATTTTAGAAACACTTTTAGAAACACCTTCTTTAACCTGTCTCCTCCCCTTCATACACACTGATTGAAGTGGATTTAGCAGGTGACTTCAGTAAGGGATCACAAAACACAGCCATTATTTTAAGCGTTTCTAAAATCCCCTATGGGAAAAATGAATGGTAGAAAAATTATTGGAACCATTTCACTGTTTTGACCGCCAGGTTTTATGGGTATTTTGACACCTCCACTATGTGGTTCTATACCAGCATACACTGAGTGTACAAAACATTAGGAACACCTGACTTTCCATGACATAGACTGACCAGGTGAAAGCTGTGATCCCTTACTGATGTCACCTGTTAAATCCACTTCAATCAGGGTAAATGAAGGGGAAGAAGAAGAAGAAGGATTTTTAAGTCTTGAGACAATTGAGACATGTCTTGTGTATGTGTACCATTCAGACGGTGAATGGGCAAGACAAAATATTTAAGTCTCTTTGAACGGGGAATGGTAGTAGGTGTCAGGCGAACCAGTTTGAGTGTGTCAAGAACTGCAACACTGCTGGGTTTTTCACACTCAACAGTTTCCCGTGTGTATCAAGAATGGTCCACCACCCAAAGGACATCCAGCCAACTTGACACAACTGTGAGAAGCATTGGAGTCAACATGGGCCAGCATCCCTGTGGAAGGCTTTCGACACCTTGTAGAGTCCATGCCTCAACAAATTGAGGCTGCTCTGAGGACAAAAGGGGGTATAACACAATATTAGGAAGGTGTTCCTAATGTTTTGTACACTGTATTTTATGGTTTTATCAAGACTTGTGGAATAATTGGCTTCCTGAGAAGTTAGTTTCAGAAATGACTTTATACTTGTTCTCTATCAATACTGGATATTGCAAACCACTCCCCTCTAGAAATGTAAGTTACACGTATTGAATAATAACAGTGGCAGAATGATCTACTTATTATGTCGGGGGCTGATTTTGGTGTTTCCAAGGACAGCCTATCACGTGTCCTAGTGCAGTGTCTCCACTGTGAGTCACCGGCTTATCTTAGCCTAACTGCCGCAACAGCCACTGTATTTGACAGGGAAAGGAAGTTGAAGCCAGGATGTGGTTTTAAAATGGGTTATAACATGGTTCAGTATCAACTCAACTTTTATTACTAGAGGTTGTTAAGGGGGGGGTGTAATATTATCTATTTTTCCTTCTATAAGTTCACCAAACACTTTACATTGAGTGTATTTGTGTGTCCATTTTTTCAGGCCAAGATGATTACGATCGTTTGAGGCCACTCTCCTACCAGAATGCCAACCTGGTGTTAGTTTGTTATGATGTGACCAACCCCACCAGTTTTGAAAATGTCTTAATCAAGGTAAGCTCATTGATCATGATTCATCTACGATATTACATTATCCAGTGACAGCCAATGACATTCATATTCTGCCCAACAACAGCCAACGCTAAGTAAGCAGCTAACCACAGTGAATTTAAGGGCCTGCATGTTTTGCTAGGATCCCGGTACAGTGCATAATAGATCTAGTGAGTATTGTCGGTACAAATAAACAAGCACAACATTAGTCACCACAGAGAGGTGGGAAAGGGATTGCGAGTTCACCCCTTATAAGTGGTTAGACATCACATCTAGGCAGGAATTTGATGAATGATTGTTGGAGATTGACTTTGATGTGACTGTGTACATTCTTTTGACTTTGCTCGCTACTTGTGACTCAACCAGAGCACATGAACTTTGACCGCAGTGGCTTGGCCTGAAAAACAGACGGGAATGTGCTGGAAGCCTCCCTCAATGAGCAGGGAGATGTCAATAAAGAGCCATAAATGCATGCCATGTGATAAAGTCAAGGGGAATGCAGTCAGAGTGAGACTTTGTAAGCACAAAACATTACAGCAAGGGAGGGGGTAAACACGCCTACTTGTAGAACTGATACCTGGGTGGACGTAGAGCGAAACCAAACAACCTGTCAATGTAGTATTTTTGTAGGCTATTTTATAAGTATCTGTTTCCTCTGTTGGGTCATTGATTAAACTTATTGCTAATTGTTTATGGGTCCAGTCAATGAAAATATGAAAACAGTACACACACACAGTATGCAAACACCATGATCCCGAGTATAATCCCAATGTGACAGTTTGAGCTCCTTCCTACCTTGACCTCTTACCTCTACATTCACTATTGTGTTCTGCTGTCTCACACAGTGGTACCCGGAAGTGAACCACTTCTGTCGCGATGTTCCTGTCATTCTGATTGGCTGTAAGACTGACCTGAGGAAGGATAAGGAGCGTACCAGGAGGCTCAAAGCCATGGACCAGGCTCCCATCACTTACACACAGGTGAGGATCAACCTGTCCTCCTGATGACAGGGTTTATACACATAACTTGAGGTGTGGTGCTTTGACTTTAACAATTTCATGTGAATTATGGATAATGGCTTTCAAATGCTTGATCCTAGAAAACCTTCTCTGCTTTGCCATGTTTACCAGTCTCCAATTCTGGTCCAGTACTCCCTGTCATCCAGTGACTGCTCATTGTTTGGTTCCACAGGGTGAGGAGACCAGGCGGCATATGAGTGCTGAGCTTTATCTAGAGTGTTCAGCCAAATACCGGGAGAACGTAGAGGACATTTTCAGAGATGCCACCAAAAAAGCCCTGGCATCAAGCCGCAGAGCAAGACAACGTACGAAGAAGAGGCATTGTGTCATCCTGTGACCTCGTTCTAGTGAAAGGACAGAGGCTTGAAGTCCATTGACACAACAGGGGACACTGTCACTTACATGCCAAAGCTACACATTCTGCTGCTTGTCTATTATAAACAACTGCTTGCCACATCCTGGGTCATCCTAATTCAATTTCAAGAAGAGCCTGTTCTATCCCCAACCAATTCATGCCTTTGGGATCTGAACAATGATATTGAACACTGAACTTATATCTACTAAGATCTGCTAGGATAGAGATGGAATTCCTGCTAGTTCTATGGGCGCAAGGTCTATCCTGGGATTCTAGAGTGGTTTTGTTAATTACTAGCTACGTTAGACCAGGGTGTAAATTGGCATATAAAAGCAGATTGAGATTGTACTTCATATACCTTTTTTTCAAATATCCTTTTATCAATTACTGAATTTATATTTGTACTTTTATAAAGAACTTGTTATGCCTATTGCTGGCCTTTTGTGGTGTTTATTTTTTAACATCTCTCACAATCATTGAGTGGTTGATTTGTAAAACATTTTTTGTAGCAGTTCCATTTCTAGGACGAGGCACTGACCTACTTAATGTACTGTGTTACCTTGAATAACTCTTCCTCACAGCTCTGGTCCACTGATCACTATCATCTGGCAAGATTTGTTTCAGGAAGTTGTCTGTTAATGGATACCTACTCAGGGAAAATATCTGTTACATATGTTCATGTAAGCGGCTTACCCTTTCTGCAGTGGATGATAAGTACTAATCAGTGACCGTGCTTACTAAGCATGTTGATACACAGTGCACCATCTTCTGAGTACAATGTGATGCTTCACCTTTTATATTGTCAGGGCAATTTACTACGCTGGTTGAAAGCTGTTAGAAATTAGCTCCTTTCAAAGCTGGAGTCTAGACAAATATTTATTGCAGGTCACTAAGTTAAATGACAGTGCCCACTAGTGGTGGTTGCTATGAAAAAAACAGACAAGGCCGTGTTTCCTACTTAGATAACTGAATAATATGGACATGCTGACTGATATGTACAGTGCCTTGCGAAAGTATTCAGCCCCCTTGAACTTTGCGACCTTTTGCCACATTTCAGGCTTCAAACATAAAGATATAAAACTGTTTTTTTTTGTGAAGAATCAACAACAAGTGGGACACAATCATGAAGTGGAACGACATTTATTGGATATTTCAAACTTTTTTAACAAATCAAAAACTGAAAAATTGGGCGTGCAAAATTATTCAGCCCCCTTAAGTTAATACTTTGTAGCGCCACCTTTTGCTGCGATTACAGCTGTAAGTCGCTTGGGGTATGTCTCTATCAGTTTTGCACATCGAGAGACTGAATTTTTTCCCATTCCTCCTTGCAAAACAGCTCGAGCTCAGTGAGGTTGGATGGAGAGCATTTGTGAACAGCAGTTTTCAGTTATTTCCAGATTCTCAATTGGATTCAGGTCTGGACTTTGACTTGGCCATTCTAACACCTGGATATGTTTATTTTTGAACCATTCCATTGTAGATTTTGCTTTATGTTTTGGATCATTGTCTTGTTGGAAGACAAATCTCCGTCCCAGTCTCAGGTCTTTTGCAGACTCCATCAGGTTTTCTTCCAGAATGGTCCTGTATTTGGCTCCATCCATCTTCCCATCAATTTTAACCATCTTCCCTGTCCCTGCTGAAGAAAAGCAGGCCCAAACCATGATGCTGCCACCACCATGTTTGACATTGGGGATGGTGTGTTCAGCTGTGTTGCTTTTACGCCAAACATAACGTTTTGCATTGTTGCCAAAAAGTTCAATTTTGGTTTCATCTGACCAGAGCACCTTCTTCCACATGTTTGGTGTGTCTCCCAGGTGGCTTGTGGCAAACTTTAAACGACACTTTTTATGGATATCTTTAAGAAATGGCTTTCTTCTTGCCACTCTTCCATAAAGGCCAGATTTGTGCAATGTACTCCTATGGACAGAGTCTCCCACCTCAGCTGTAGATCTCTGCAGTTCATCCAGAGTGATCATGGGCCTCTTGGCTGCATCTCTGATCAGTCTTCTCCTTGTATGAGCTGAAAGTTTAGAGGGACGGCCAGGTCTTGGTAGATTTGCAGTGGTCTGATACTCCTTCCATTTCAATATTATCGCTTGCACAGTGCTCCTTGGGATGTTTAAAGCTTGGGAAATCTTTTTGTATCCAAATCCGGCTTTAAACTTCTTCACAACAGTATCTCGGACCTGCCTGGTGTGTTCCTTGTTCTTCATGATGCTCTCTGCGCTTTTAACGGACCTCTGAGACTATCACAGTGCAGGTGCATTTATACAGAGACTTGATTACACACAGTTGGATTGTATTTATCATCATTAGTCATTTAGGTCAACATTGGATCATTCAGAGATCCTCACTGAACTTCTGGAGAGAGTTTGCTGCACTGAAAGTGAAGGGGCTGAATAATTTTGCACGCCCAATTTTTCAGTTTTTGATTTGTTAAAAAAGTTTGAAATATCCAATAAATGTCGTTCCACTTCATGATTGTGTCTCACTTGTTGATTCTTCACAAAAAAATACAGTTTTATATCTTTATGTTTGAAGCCTGAAATGTGGCAAAAGGTCGCAAAGTTCAAGGGGGCCGAATACTTTCGCAAGGCACTGTATGTTTAGGAAAGAAACACATCACATGATTTTCTAGTTGTAAAATTACATTACACAGAGCCATATATATCCATGTATGTAAATAAATGGCTCTGACATAAGTATATTCCCCCAAGAGGGAACCGTTACCATCATGCAAAGCTGATTCAATATTAACATAAGTCATGTTGAAAATAAATCAGCCCAATCAATTAAATGCCACAACTAAACATAATGAAAAGACATCACAAAATATTTGAATCAGATGTTTTATTTGTCTTACAGCCATGTATACAGTGTGAAAAAGCAGTAAGAGACAGCATAAATTAAATTATTTTGTCCAGTGTCTCTTGTTACAGGTGTACGTTCAGGCACAAGTTAGTCTTATGACAGGACAATCGATGACATGAACATTAAACCAAACTAACAATACATGAGGAAATAGGATCTGTTGTGTACTGCATTGTGGCAGATTTGACAGCAGACCATTAGACCAAAATGTTAAATTCAATAACATGCTTTAGCTTTTTCCTACAAGTGTAACAAAAATAGTGGTTCCCTTTGAGAGTACAATAGATTTTTTTTTAAATGAAAACAAGACTAAAAGTCCAAGACCTTACATTTTCCCCAATAACATAACACTTGATTCCAAATGGAACAAAAACATACATCACGCAATTGTGACAGGCTACAGTGAGAGATAAGGCATTTAGAAAGCCCTGTCACTAAGTAATAAAAGTTGGGACTTTGTTCAAATGCACATCTAATAACAGTAAAAAATGAAATGCTGAAAATGGGTACAAAAACTCTTGAGAATTGTACATAGTTCAGAGTGGACGCGTTACAATACATACCATGGATGTCAGCAGAGTTATATACACTCCAGCACATTCGTGCTCAAGACATTATTGCCAATCATTTGTTCACAGTACCAGTGCTCATAGCAGCAATTGTTTGTTGTGGACCTTAACAGCATATTGTGATCAAGGTGAACTCAAATAACCAGCATCGTCTTGCACAACCTGATTTGGACAAGTCTCTCAAATAATAATTAATTGAAAGGGTTTTCATTTTGAACCAGATTACAGGATTTAAAAAATATGGACTTTTGTCTCTATGCCAAATCCACTGCGTCTTAAATGTTACAACACCAGGCACTCAGCTAAGCAAGGTGCAGACCACTACAGAAGAGAAACCCTTGTATACTCAAACCTGGTCAGTATCATTAGTATACGCATCATTTCAAAATTGAATGCCTGTGTAATTTATGGTTGCCAAATCAACCCAAACAATGGTAGTAAACTGCTGCTGTTAAAATGTGTAAATGTCTATGATCAGTTATGTCCTGGCTGGTACCTTGCTGAAAGAAGAAGCAGGCTTTAGTTTATATAATATAGACATGTCACTATCCAGAAATAAGCAAATGGGTTAACTTTCAACAGCACACCGGGGAGAAATATATAGTTCAATGAATCTTTACTGAAAAACATCAAAACGACAGACACGTGTAGTTACAAATAACAGTGAAAAAATGGCTGTGCCCTGGACGTATTCGAATATGCCATACCGATAACAGTTATGTGAAGTAGTGACATGACCACACAGTACATATATACATATAAACTCACCTTTTCTCATGACCTAATGCAGGGTTTCTCAAACTCAGTCATGGGCCCCCCCTGGGTACACATTTGTTTTTTGTCCTAGCACTACACAGCTGACTCAAATACCCAACTAATCATCATCAAGCTTTGATCATTTGATTTAGTTGTGTAATTCTAGGGCAAACACTCAAACGTGCACCTGGAGGGGCCCAGGACTGAGTTTGGGAAACCCTGACCTAATGCTACTTGTCTTTGTTGAGTTGCATATAGTTTGAAGAGTGGCTCTCTGTACATGTAGTTCATGCTCCGACCTAAAAACATCAACACCATAATTAGTCTGTCCACTCACTAAATCTAAAAGGATCAAGCCTCAAATGGTCCAGGATCGCAGTGGTTCATCTGCCAGATGAAAGCTGCTCTGTGTTGTGATTGCATGTGTAGCAAGGACATTGACAGGTTATCGGAAACAAAAGCACACTCAGCCAAGATTATTGGTTAATGTTGCAGCTGTCGTCACGGTCCGAGACACATTGGTCTCTCTGCTCTGTCTTTTCCTGGCACAAACCCTCTGCCGTCCATCTTTCCATCGGCTGTGCGTGTCAAAGTGCCCTTTTGCTTATTGGTTACTGGCCACTTGGAGTTCTGAGCTGTAGTCAGACTCACTCACTCCTGCTTTTGCACCTTTTCTGGGTTTTCCTGGATCTTTTGATGAACAACTTTTAATGTGGTGAGAAAATTCCCCAGGAATAGGACAAGAAATGTCAGTGCCAACATAAATACCTGAAAAGATACAAACAAAGGCACTAGGAATGACATGTATTCATGACATTTAGTATAATAACATCACAAGGTTAATCTTCCAGCGTCCAGCGTCGTCTTGTAACGAGCATAGGTTACAAGAAAATTCTAGACGAGCTTGCACAAGACGGGCTGGAAGTAGAGACATGTTGTATTGTATTTGAAAACAATGGACTTAGAGATTGTAGGGTAGTATTTCTGTCCTTACCTGCCACTCTTTACAGTCTTCATGTCCTGCCAACCGAAACAGAGTCATAGCATTGTACAGCTGCCAGAACTGTGAAGGGGATTGGAGAGAGAGAGAGAGAAAAGCTCAGTCCAAGACCTGAAACCTTATTCAAGCACACGAGCATGGAAGCTTACCCTGGAGTGTGTACATGTAAATGTATAAACAGCAGAAATAACCATCTTATTCACTGGAATAAGGAACTAAATTAAAGCCTTGCAATCATGTTGGGCAAGACTTTATTTACAACAGTGACAGACTTTGCAATAACCTCTTACTTTCAGTTGACCGTCTCCCCACCCCACTCTCATCCCAGTCTGTGTGAAACACACTGGCACACACCCAGACTAACCTGACCTCATCCCTGGATGACCAATTAATACAATTGTGTTTAAGTTCATCACTGTTGAGAAAAGATATTAAGCCTGATACGTCAATGTCTTGAGTTGAAAGTAGTAGAAAGGTGGAATAAATGTAAACAACCTATGAACTAAACCCATATTTAGGCGCTGCGTGGTGGTCTGGTGTTTGACTTACATGGCCGAAAAAGAGAAATGGCAAGAGGAAGGTGAGCCCTCTCCACATCCATGACTGAAACCCTTCTGCAAAACAGACACGCATACATTACTAATGGTGGAAAATTAACATTCGCTAAGGCACAAACTACAGAAAGTTTACATCCAGTTTAAAAAGCTTTGTCAAGGGTATAGGTTAATCATTAGACACATTATGGTAAGGAGAATACAGTAAGCTATACCAAAAACAGAGCTAAACATTCTGTATGTCAGAACCAATACTCTGTTCAAGGGGCAGCTGCAAACTGATTGTGAGATGTTATCCATCAGCTCTCTGTGGTCAGCCAGATAGAAATACACTAGAAAAATGTATATCATAATTGCAATTTTGGGCAGTAGAAAGGAAAACTTGAAATTCAAAGAGTGTGATGTTCTGCAAGGTATTCCGACAACTGGGATTTCACTCAACATGGAAGAGAAACAACTTGCTTAATGGTAAAACCCCACCGTCGTCCCATTTTTGTAGTCATGGGGTTGCTTGTGGCCCACTTTATTGCAACAACTATTAACACACACAACTGTCTTGTAAATGGTTCAAAAGCCCACAGGGGGTTTCCCAAGTCATAACCAATAAGCAAGCCTTAGAAGCTTCCCTAACTGAAAAGGAGCTCATCTTACCCACTGTGAGGTCCAACTGATTTCTCTCCCCCAAAGCTCGTAACCGGTATAAGCAGCCACTTTGGTAGTAATATTGAAGAAAATGCACAAAGCCTGAAAAACAAAAGGATGGATAAATAAAATATGTATCAAACACCTTAACAACCAATAATGTTTGAGCAGTGACATGCACTTACATTACAGTAATTTAGGCTGTATTGTGCGGCTTGTGATTATTTTTTTCCTCAACACAATATCTACGTAACAAGACTATTAAACGCAACACACAAAAATGTCAACTATTTTACTGAGTTACAGTTCATATCAGGAAATCAGTCAACTGAAATAAATTCAGCAGGTCCTAATCAATGGATTTCACATGACTGGGCAGGGGCCCACCCGCTGGGGAGCCAAGCCCACCCAATATGAAATAGTTTCTCTTCACAAAAGTTATTTATTACAGACAGAAATACTCCTCAGTTTTATCAGCTGTTTGGGTGACTGGTCTCAGACAATCCCGCAGGTGAAGAAGCCAGATGTGGAGGTCCTGGGCTGACGTGGTTACATATGGTCTGCGGTTGGTCGTACAATTGTACACTCCCTCAAAACTTGAGACATCTGTGGCATTGTGTTGTGTGACAAAACTGCACATTTAGAGCGGCCTTTTATTGTCCCCAGCTCAAGGTGCACATGTGTAATGATCATGCTGTATAATTCTTGATATGCCACACCTGTCAGCTGGATGGATTATCTTGGCAAAGGAGAAATGATCCCTAATAGGGATGTAAACACATTTGTGGAAAATAAGCTTTTTGTGCACATGGAAGATTTCTAGGATATTTTATTTCAGCTCATGAAACATAGGACCAACACTTTACATGTTGCATTTATATTTTTGTTCAGTATAAATAGAAAAAGTAGATGCTTACTCTGGTAAATGGAGAATGCAAGGAATTGACTTCTAAACATCTGATACATGGACCCCTCTGGCCTTTGAGAAGAAGCAAACAGAGGAACCAATCAATACAGGTGATGGGATAACGTTAATCAATCAAACTGCTTGTCAGAAAACCTTTTAGGGCAACTGCCAACAGATGTTTTGCTTTTGACCAACAGCAATTCAAAGAAAGTGTTCAAAGTTAAAAATAAATAAAGCACTTACCAGGTAAGCATTACACCTGATAGGAAGGTAGAGACATAATGATGGGAGACCCACCACCCTTTGATCCTGAAAGGACACATGTTTTGGAATTAGAATAAAGAAGCATAACTTGGTAGGCACACTGGTAAAGTATTTTGATCTCACAGAGTTAAAACATTTTTTTATCACATTAAAAGCTTAGTAGCTCACCGGGACCCATTGCTCATGAGGATGCTTTCCCTTATGGTCAAAGTGCAGTAGTACCAAACCAGCAAGAAGTTGAAGATTTCATCTGTGACACTGCAACAACAAAACAGACATTTACAACTACTTTGCTTTGATGAAACATTAAAAGATGCTACAAGGAAACATCAAATGCATAACATAGCCAACTCACCGGTAATTGAGCAAAAAGAGACAGGTTATGGCCCCAAACATCAAGATTATTGTCATAAAAAGCTTGAACTTCTCATATTCATCTTTATAGGCAAATCTGCTCCAGAGAATAGAACAAACAGGGGGTCATAAGCAGAAACCATGGGGATGTGACTGAATACAGATATTTTGTTAAAGCACACTTACTTTGCCTGGTTGCTGAGAAGTGTTACATTCACATTGCCAAGCACCAAATTTAAGTACAATCTGAAAAGAGAAACATTTTACAATATGCTTTGACACCCTCACATGGTAACATCTGTAACCAAAATATGTAATAATCAAGTCCTCAAATACACTGACCCATTCTTCTTTGGCAAATAGGCTTCCATATCAAAGAAGAAGTTCTCTTTGTCTTTAATTTGCATTTGGATGTCTTTGATCAGTTCCGTTTCTTTCTCATCACTCGTTTTTGTGCACCTGTAGAAGAAAATGAAACCTTTAAACACTCAGGTCCTACTTATGGGGACCTTTGGTACAGGAAAATAAGACAACCATTATGTGTCAACTGACAGCACTAAGAGTAGGCTACTTACTTGCACAGACTGTGCCCGAGGTCTTTTAGACCCTTCCGCTGTTTACTAATGGCACTGCTGCATGTTGCCTGGAGATTGGTGAGCTCATCGAGCTTCTGTCTGTACACTTTGTGAGTTTCCTATAAATAAAATGGAAATAAATTACCGAAGGATGTTTCATCTGTACTCAAATATATCGGCAATTATTTTATTTTGAACTTATCCTGTCCTTTCAAGTGGTGTCAAGAAGGAAATGAGAGGGAAAGAAGCCACTGCACCCTGGGTAAAGTGACCCTTATTTGCTACATACCTGCATTGGTTGACTGATTTAACTGCGCCGAAGTTACAATTCGGGAGATTTCACTATAAAAACAACTAGCTAGCTACTAATCATTGTTATCAACCTGAGCTAGCTAGTTTGCTTGCTTGTTATTATGACCTCAACAAGCTATTATTGCTAGTTAACGAGCTAACGTTTGCCATTCACTGGCCAAATTTCCATATATTAAAATCTAGCTAGCTGCACCAATTCAAGTAAACCTGACTTGCATACCCCAGGATAATATACCGAACAAAAATATAAAATGCAACAATTTCAAAGATTCTACTGAGTGAGTTACAATTCATAAGGAAATCAGTAATTTGACTGATTCGCATAGAGTTGATCAGGCTGTTGATTGTGGCCTGTGGAATGTTGTCCCACTCTCCAATGGCTGTATGGAGTTGATGGATAATGGCGGGAACTGGAACACACTGTCTAACACGTCGATCCAGAGCATCTCAAACATACTCAATGTGTGACATGTCTGGTGAGTATGCAGGCCATGGAAGAACTGCGTCATTTTCAGATGTCAGGAATTGTATACAGATCTTGGGGCAGTGCACTTTCATGCTGAAGCATGAGGTGATGGCGGCGGATGAATGGCACAACAATGGGCCTCAGAATCTCATCACGTATCTCTGCATTCAAATTGCCATCGATAAAATGCAATTAAAATGCAATTGTGTTCAGTGGCCATAGCTTATGCCTGCCCATACCATAAACCCACCGCCCCATGGGGCACTTGGGGGTTATGGTTCACAACGTTAACTTCAACAAACCGCTTGCCCACACAAAACTATACACGTGGCCTGCGGTTGAGAGGCCGGTTGGATGTACTGCAAATTCTCTAAAACGATAGAGGTGGCTTATGGTAGAGAAAGGACTATTAAATTATCTGGTAACAGCTCTGGTGGACATTACCGCAGTCAGCATGCCAATTGTACGCTCCCTCAAAACTTGAGACATCTGTGGCATTGTGTTGTGACAAAACTGCACATTTTAGAGTGGCCTTTTATTGTCCCCAGCACAAGATGCACATGTGTAATGATCATGCTGTATAATTCTTGATATGCCACACCTGTCAGCTGGATGGATTGTCTTGGCAAAGGAAAAATGCTCACTAATAGGGATGTAAACAAATTGGTAGACAATTTGAGAGAAATAAGCTTTTTGTGCATATGGAACATTTCTGGGATCTTTCATTTCAGCTCATGGAACTTTACATGTTGCGTTTATATTTTTGTTCAGCATAATTATATTGGAAAGTTCCTGAATACAAAATATTGTGTACAATTATAACGTTACCCGATAACCCAGCATACTAATTTGACAAAAGGTTAATTTCTGGGATGGGGCGGCAGGGTAGCCTAGTGGTTAGAGCGTTGGACTAGTAACCGGAAGGTTGTGAGTTCAAACCCCCGAGCTGACAAGGTACAAATCTGTCGTTATCAACCTCTGCCGGCAGTTAACCCACTGTTCCCAGGCCGTCATTGAAAATAAGAATTTGTTCTTAACTGACTTGCCTGGTTAAATAAAGGTAAAATAAAAAAAATAAATAAATAATTGAACCAGCTAGCTAGCAAACGAACTAACAGGCTAGCTAGCAATCTACTAAACTGAGTTGACAATCGTAGCTATATCGTCTCCTCTCTTGCCGAACTGACGGTAGTACACGTCACGCTACGCACTAACGTTAGCTAGCTGTCAAACAGGCTTCACATAGGCCTACCTGTAATTGTTGATATTCTTGGTCAATTTCTTCCCAATCAGTTTGACACCTTTGCAGGGACATTGTGACAGTTAGCGGCACGAGCTAGCTATTTCGCTTCCTCCGACTCCCTGTACAGAACCTCCAGATGGCTACAATACAGCCCCAGACAGTTACTAGTATTTTTTGGTAGCTACCACTGAGGCATAATAAGAATGGTAGCTACAGCTGTTCAAGATTATTTTTCCATGTCACGCTGCGCGCATGCGTCAGACCGCCCAAATATACAAATGTACATTCGTGACGTCACAGTTCTAAAAGTGCAGAAATATTAATACTAGACAGGAACGCCTACTACAATAACAGCTTCACATTACTGTTTGAGAAAAATGTTTTGAATAATGATTTGAAGAGCAGTATAATACATTTACAAGAACTAAAAAAATGTACTGACTCAACGCAAACGCTGACAGGAAAATGTGTACGTCTATGCAAGTTGGTTGCTATGGGGATAGAACGCTTGGTCACAGACTGTTGCCACCGTTCATTATAGACAGGTTGGTTGTTTAGCAACTTAATCGACGAGTGCACAACATACGGGGTTAGTGTAAACTTGGACGCGCAAGGTTCGACTTCAAACAAGGAAGCGGAATCTATAGTTCTATATTCTGGTAGGCGGTTTTAGCAACAGCTGTGCAGGACGTGGATAATAGTTCTGATGGTATGGGTGGGGATGATGAAAGTCCTGGACGTCTGTGGTGAAAACTAAAATTAAAAAAAGAATGGCCCTGCTACAAGAGCTGCTGACAGCAGTGACAGTTCTAGTGTTGAGACCGTGAAGAGGGTGAAGGTAGTGAAAAACAAAACGAATGATGTCTCGGGAATCAGTGGCGATTTTAGCATGTAAATCTTGGTTGGGCAAAAAAAGAAAAAGTGGGATGCATGCCAACAAAGCCACTAAACAATAAATGAATTGCACTATACCGGTGACAAACGGTGCCCACAAACTGTTATGGTTACATAGATGCCCCAACGGTAATCCCAACATTTTACCACTGTTACACCTGGCTATCAGCAGAATCTTGTCTGGCAGCAAAACCGTTATTAATTCAGCCTCATGTACTGCCTTTAAAAAAAAAAAAAACATAGCTGAAATGGCTAAGTTGTTTAAACAAATGTGGTTTCTAATGACAATTGAGATGTACAAACTATGGCATAAGGGGATGACAAGCGGATAAGAGGCAATCCGTAATTTTGACTAAGACATTAATGAGTGAACTAGGACAGACGTCGTAAGTATTACTATTAGTTTAGCGCTTTTGAAATGTACAGCGACAGAATTCAGAACATGGGCCTTTCTTACAGTGCTCTCCCTGTACACCAAGTCAGAACGGTAGGATAAATAAAGGGGGCATATAAACAGACAATGAAAGCTCTTACAATATTCAACGATTACATTTCTCTAAAACAGGTTATAGGCTACATGTGCACCACCAAGTCAGAACAGTAGGTGAATTTATGAGGGGTAAATAGACACAATTATTAGGGTGAGGCACATGGGCTACTAACGTCTTAATACACAACATACACTTAGTATTTCTTTCTTAGCTACAGTTTACATATCTCCCTGGCATATTACATAATTTATGCAGCAGCATACAATACATTTTTGGACTACCCTTGTTGTGCTCACTTAAACAAGAAAGTGTCGCGGCGGTCCTCTGTGGAAAGATTTACAATTCAGAATTGGATGACCGTTTAAAACGTATTTTCTCAGTCGGAGCTTGTTTAGTCCTGACTTCCCAGTTGTCTTGAACTCACTGAAGTCAAGTTTTTGCAGTTCCGAGTTAAGTTGTTTTGTGCACGGCACAAATCAATATTCATTGAAAGTATGGCCAATGTTGATGGTTTATAATTTTAAACTTGGAAAAGAGCCCCTTAATACCAGATTTGGGACCACACAGCCACTCCACTGAATAGCAGGCTAGTGATTGCTTTGCAATGCTTGCAGTTAGCCACTGTCACTGATTCCTTCCAAACCACTCATTGTTGAATTTCCGATTTCCAACTTGTGTAATGTTTATATCCAATGGCTGATGAGCACCAATACATTTTATCTATAATTTGTCTGCATAATTTGTCTTCATATGACAAGGATTTAAAATGATTTGCCAGTAGATTGTCGACTTGATTCATGATAATAACTGTTAGCTAAGATTTTGAAAGTATGATGTTGACATGATCAGTCCAATTAAAGCTACTGTACATATAACGTGATTTTACTTCATTTTATCTGTGGCCAATGACCTTGAGCCTTCTTGGATGGGCACTTCCAATGTAACTCTATGGCAGCACACAAGGGGCTTGAATTTTCTAGCTCTACCCTTAGAGTTGGTGGTGATGTAGTGGCCCCATGAGTGACAGAACACAGAGCCAATCACTGTGCAACGTGGTGCTGATAGAAAGTACTGAGCTAGGCTGAAACGCCTGCATTTTGGAGCTGCCTTACTCAAGAAAACAAAAAAGAGACCAGGTTTGTATGTGGCTTTATTAACTCAATTATATGTATATTTTTTACATTGTTTGCAAACTATGTGACATGTATTAATGCCAAAATAACATGCAAAACAGGCAAGTCCATTTAAAAAAAAAATGAATAAGGAGCCCCACTGCTCGGAATGGAAAGTTGTAATTGTGTTTCATCTACACCCTATTCAATTAGCCAATGCTGTTAAGAAAGAGATAAGGGAAGTCATATTAGCTCGGTTCATTGGTAATGGTAGACTGTTAATATTCTGTGCTGACCATGTTCAGCAAGGGAAGATACTGAAATGAAAACTCTCATGGGGAAGAAAATCACAAGTCATTTCCCTGGAGCTTTGGCTATGCTGAGGGGGGTCATTTCTGGGATTCCACTATCTATGTCCCTAGATTATGTAAAATAAAATGTAGAGGGGGAGGGGGGGGCATAATGGTTGAAACCAAATGCTGTTCAGTAAGAAAGAGAGGCAAAGAAGTGAAAGCCTGTCCATATTATTCATGTTTGAGAAGGTTGTACCTAAGAAAGTACAGATGAGCATCCTGGCTTTTACTGTTAGAGTTTGTCCCACCTCCATTAAGGTGTTTTAAATGCCAAAGAATGTGACATGTAGTGGCTCTGTGCAAAGGAAAGAAACGATGTGAGGAGGGGAACATGATTATGGTGAATGTGGGAACAATGTCAAGGTTAAATGTTGTAAGAGGCTTGAGAGGCCCAAAGATATAAAATCACTCATGTCACTTATGCAGAGGCTGCAAGCCAGATTGGTGGAACTATTATGCAGAACGATGGAGATAATAGGGTTACTCCTGGAATAAGTAGACCTACTGTAGGAAATGTTGCTTTTGTTGGTCGACACTAATACCATCTCAGAAATCTTGCTTTCACAAATGTATTGTTTCAAAGGACACCTTAATAGTTACTTAGATTAACTTTCATTGGAAAGGTTATCAACCTGACTGCGTTTGTGGAAAGAAGAACTGCCAAGTTGAAGATCATTGTGTAAGCAGCAACAAAGTTTAGGAGTAACAGATGTTACTGTTGCCATGATTGTTGATATGTTGACTCATAATAATACTAATGATGGAATGTCTCAGTATGATGATAATTAGAGTTTTGGCATCCAAATCCGGCTTTAAACTTCTTCACAACAGTATCTCGGACCTGCCTGGTGTGTTCCTTGTTCTTCATGATGCTCTCTGCGCTTTTAACGGACCTCTGAGACTATCACAGTGCAGGTGCATTTATACGGAGACTTGATTACACACAGGTGGATTGTATTTATCATCATTAGTCATTTAGGTCAACATTGGATCATTCAGAGATCCTCACTGAACTTCTGGAGAGAGTTTGCTGCACTGAAAGTAAAGGGGCTGAATAATTTTGCACGCCCAATTTTTCAGTTTTTGATTTGTTAAAAAAGTTTGAAATATCCAATAAATGTTGTTCCACTTCATGATTGTGTCCCACTTGTTGTTGATTCTTCACAAAAAAATACAGTTTTATATCTTTATGTTTGAAGCCTGAAATGTGGCAAAAGGTCGCAAAGTTCAAGGGGGCCGAATACTTTCGCAAGGCACTGTATAAAATAAAAATTAAGTTGACGAGCTCAGGGCAAGGATTTCCTTATGGAGAGACAACAGAGATTGTAACATACTCTGTTTCACGGTAACATGGCTTTCTTGGGATATACTGTCTGAGTCCGATCAGCTAGTTGTGGCTTCTCAGTTCATAGCGCAGACAGGAATAAATATCTCACTGGGAAGAAGAAGGGCAGGGGTGCATGTTTCCTGATTAACTACTCATGGTGTGATTGTGATAACATACAGGAACTCAAGTCCTTTTGTTCGCCCAATCTAGAATACCTCACAATCAAATTCCGACCGTATTACCTCCCAATAGAATCCTCTTCGGTTATAGTCACAGCCGTATATATTCCCCCTCAAGCCGATACCCTGAAGGCCGTCAAAGAACTTCACTGGACTTTATGCAAACTGGAAACCACATATCCTGAGGCCGCATTTATTGTATCTGGGGATTTTAACAAAGCAAATATGAGAAAAACGTCACCGAATTTCTATCAACACTTTGACTGTAGTACTCGCGCTGCTAAAACACTCAACCACTGCTACGCCAACTTCCGGGATGCCGACAAGGCCCTCCCCCACCCTCCCTTCGGCAAATCTGATCATGACTCCATTTTGCTCCTCCCTTCCTATAGGCAGAAACTCAAACAGGAAGTACCAGTGCTAAGGACTATTCAACGCTGGTCTGACCAATCAGAATCCAAACTTCAAGATTGTTTTGATAACGCAGACTGGGATATGTTCTGGGTAGCCTCCGACAACATAAACAAATACACTGATACGGTGACTGAGTTCATGAGGAAGTGTATAGGAGATGTTGTACCCACTTTGACTAATTAAACCTACCCAAATCAGAAACCATGGATAGATGGCAGCATTCGCACAAAACTGAAAGCATAAACAATTGCATTTAACCGTGGGAAGGTGACTGGGAATATGGCCAATTACAAACAGTGTAGTTATTCCCTCTGTAATGCAATCAAACAGGCAAAAAGTCCGTATAGAGACAACGTGCAGTCGCAATTCAATTGCTCAGACACGAGACGTATGTGGCAGGTTCTACAGACAATCACGGACTACAAAGGGAAAACCAGCCACGTCGCGGACCCCGACGTCTTGCTTCCAGACAGGCTAAACACCTTCTTCGCCCACTTTGAGGATAACACAGTTCCACCGACGCGGCCCGCTACCAGGGACTGTGGGCTCTCCTTCTCCGTGGCCGACATGAGTAAGACATTTAAGCGTGTTAACCCTCGCCAGGCTGTCGGCCTCCCTAGCTGCGTCCCCAGAGCATGCGCAGACCAGCTGGCTGGAGTGTTTACGGACATATTCAATCTCTCCCTATCCCAGTCTGTTGTCCCCACATGCTTCAAGATGTCCACTATTGATCCTGTACCCAAGAGACCAAAGGTAACTGAACTAAATGACTATTGCCCCCTAGCACTCAATTTTGTCATCATGAAGTGCTTTGAGAGACTAGTCAAGGATCATATCACCTCCACCCTACCTGACACCCTAGACCCACTTCAATTTGCTAACCGCCCCAATAGATCCACAGATGATGCAATCGCCATTGCACTGCACACTGCCCTATCCCATTTGGACAAGAGAAATACCAATTTAAGAATGCTGTTCATTGACTATAGCTCAGCATTCAACAACATAGTACACTCCAAGCTCTCGCCCTGTGCAACTGGATCCTGGACTTCTTGACGGGGCTAGGGTCAGTCTGTTATATCTGGAGTATTTCTCCAGTCTTATCCAGTGTCCTGTTTGAATTTAAGTATGCTCTCTCTAATTCTCCCTTTCTTTCTCTCTCTCTCTCAGAGGACCTGAGCCCTACAACCATGCCTCAGGACTACCAGTTTCAACTGTTCTGCCTGCGGCTATGGAACCCTGACCTGTTCACCGGACGTGCTACCTGTCCCAGACCTGCTGTTTTCAACTCTCCAGAGACAGCAGGAGCGGTAGAGATTCTCTCAATGATCGGCTATGAAAAGCCAACTGACATTTACTCCTGAGGCGCTGACTTGTTGCACCCTCGACAACTACTGTGATTATTATTATTTGACCATGCTGGTCAATTGTGAACATTTGAACATATTGGCCATGTTCTGTTATAATCTCCACCCGGCACAGCCAGAAGAGGACTGGCCACCCCTCATAGCCTGGTTGCTCTCTAGGTTTCTTCCTAGGTTTTTGCCTTTCTAGGGAGTTTTTCCCAGCCTCCGTGCTTCTACACCTGCATTGCTTGCTGTTTGGGGTTTTAGGCTGTGTTTCTGTACAGCACTTTGATATATCAGCTGATGTAAGAACGGCTATATAAATACATTTGATTTGACGGGCCGCCCCCAGGTGGTGAAGGTAGGAAACAACACCGCCACTTCTCTGATCCTCAACACTGGGGCCGCAAAAGGAGGCGTGCTCAGTTACTTCCTGTACTCCCTGTTCACCCATGACTGCGTGGCCACGCACGCCTCCAACTCAATCATCAAGTTTGCAGACGACACAACAGTATTAGGCCTGATTACCAACAATGACGAGACAGATGACAGAGGAGGTGAGGTCTCTGGGAGTGTGGTTTCAGGAAAATAACCTCTCACCCAACGTCAACAAAACAAAGGAGCTGATCGTGGACTTCAGAAAACAGCAGAGGGAGCACCCCCCTATCCACATCGACGGGACAGCAGTGGAGAAGGTGGAAAACTTCAAGTTCCTAGGCGTACACATCACTGACAAACTGAAATGGTCCAGACACATAGACTGTGGTGAAGAAGGCACAACAGGGCCTCTTCAATCTCAGCAGGCTGAAGAAATTTGGTAGTGAGGTTTGCATCACCATCATCAACTACCTGCCCTCCAGGACACCTACAGCACCCAATGTCACAGGAAGGTCAAAAAGATCATCAAGGACAACAACCACCCGAGCAACTGCCTGTTCACCCCGCTATCATCCAGAAGGCTAGGTCAGTATAGGTGCATCAAAGCTGGGACCAAGAGACTGAAAAAAGCTTCTATCTCAAGGCCATCAGACTGTTAAATAGCCATCACTTGCACATTAGAGGCTGTTGCCCTATATACAATTGATGTCGGAAGTTTACATACACTTAGGTTGGAGTAATTAAAACTCATATTTTTTCAACCACTCCACACATTTTTTGTTAACAAACTATAGTTTTGGCAAGTCGGTTAGGACATCTACTTTGTGCATAACACAAGTCATTTTTCCAACAATTGTTTACAGACAGATTATTTCACTTATAATTCACTGTATCACAATTCCAGTGGGTCAGAAGTTTACATACACTAAGGTGACTGTGCCTTTAACTTCCTATGGCTGCAATCCCATTAACGGGATGATATGACAACAGCCAGTGAAAGTGCAGGGCGCCAAATTCAAAACAACAGAAATCTCATGCTTATAATTCCTCAAACATACATGTATTTTATACCGTTTTAATGGTAATCTTGTTGTTAATCCCACCACAGTGTCCGATTTCAAATAGGCGTTTACAGCGAAAGCACCACAAATGATTGTTAGGTCACCACCAAGCCACAGAAAAACACAGCCATTTTTCCAGCCAAAGAGAGGAGTTTCAAAAAGCACAAATAGAGATCAAATTAATCACTAACCTTTGATGATCTTCATCAGATGACACTCATAGGACTTCATGTTACACAATACATGTATGTTTTGTTTGATAAAGTTAATATTTTTCAAAATATGAGTTTACATTGGCACGTTACATTCACTAGTTCCAAAAACATCCAGTGATTTTGCATAGCCACATCCTTCAATAGAAAAACTCATCATAAATGTAGATGATAATACAAGTTATACACATGGAATTATTATAGATATACCTCTCCTTAATGCAACCGCTGTGTCTGATTTAAAAAAAACTTTACGGAATAAGCAAACCATGCAATCTGAGACGTCGCTCAGAAGAAATAGTCACAATAGCCGCCATGATGGCGTCAACATAAACAAGAAATAACATGATAAATATTCCCTTACATTTGATGATCTTCATCAGAAAGCACTGCAGGAATCCCAGGTCCACAATAAATGTTTGTTTTGTTCGATAATGTCCGTTATTTATGTCCAAATACCTTCTTTTGTTAGCTCGTTTGGTATACATATCCAAACGCTCATTCTAGTCAGCGTTACGTCGGACAAAAACTTCAAAAAGTTATATTACAGGTCGAAGAAACATTTCAAACTAAGTACAGAATCAATCATTAGGATGTTTTTAACATATAACTTCAATAAAGTTCCAACCGGAGTATTCCTTTGTGTCTTGATGAGCAATGGAACACAAGTGGATACCATGAGGAATGCGCGTGATCAGAAAATGGCTGACAGCCAATCACCTGATAGATTCTGCTCTCATTCAGTCCCACAACACAGTAGAAGTCTCATTCAAATTTCTATAGATGGTTGACATCTAGTGGAACCCCTAGGAAGTGCAACATCATTAATATCTCAATGGGATTTCATTGGAAACTGTGGTGAATACATACCAAGCTCAGATTTCTCACTTTCTGTTTTGATTTCTCCTCAGGATTTTGCCTGCCATACAAGTTCTGTTATACTCACATACATAATTCAAACAGTTTTAGAAACTTTAGAGTGTTTTCTATCCAATACCAATAATAATATGCATATATTAGCAACTGAGACTGAGGAGCAGGCCGTTTACTTTGGGCAACTTATTCATCCAAGATACTCAATACTGCCCCCCAGCCATAAGAAGTAAAAAACAGATTGGAACATTCCAGAAAATGATGTCATGGCTTTAGAAGTTTCTGATAGGCTAATTGACATCATTTGAGTCAATTGGAGGTGTACCTGTGGATGTATTTCAAGGCCTACCTTCAAACTCAGTGCCTCTGCTTGACATCATGGGAAAATCAAAAGAAATCAGCCAAGACCTCAGAAAACAATTGTAGACCTCCACAAGCCTGGTTCATCCTTCGGATCGATTTCCAAACACCACATTCATCTGTAGAAACAATAGTACCCAAGTCTAAACACCATAGGACCATGCAGCAGTTATACCACTCAGGAAGGAGACGTGTTCTGTCTCCTAGAGATGAACGTACTTTGGTGCGAAAAGTGCAAACCAATCCCAGAACAACAGCAAAGGACCTTGTGAAGATGCTGGAGGAAACAGGTACAAAAGCATCTATATCCACAGTAAAATGAGTCCTATATCGACATAACCTGAAAGACCGCTCAGCAAGGAAGAAGCCACTGCTCCAAAACCGCCATAAAAAAAGTATGGTTTGCAACCGCGTATGGGGACAAATATCGTACTTTTTGGAGAAATGTCCTCTGGGATGATGAGACAAAAATAGAACTGTTTGGCCATAATGACCATCGTTGTGTTTGGAGGATAAAGGGAGAGGCTTGCAAGCTGAAGAACACCATCCCAGCCGTGAAGCACGGGGGTGGCAGCATCATGTTGTGGGGGTGCTTTGCTGCAAGAGGGACTGGTGCACTTCACAAAAGAGATGGCATCATGAGGCAGGGAAATTATATGGATTTATTGAAGCAACATCTCAAGACATCAGGAAGTTAAAGCTTGGTCGCAAATGGGTCTTCCAAATGGACATTGACCCCAAGCATACTTCCAAAGTTGTGGCAAAATGACTTAAGGACAACAAAGGCAAGGTATTTGAGTGGCCATCACAAAGCCCTGACCTCAATCCTATAGAACATTTGTGGGTAGAAATGAAAAAGCGTGTGTGAGCAAGGCCTACAAACCTGACTCAGTTACAGTAGCTCTGTCAGGAGGAGTGGGAAGCTTGTGTAAGGCTACGTGAAACGTTTGCCCCATGTTAAACAATTTAAAGGCAATGCTACCAAATACGAATTGAGTGTATGTAAACTTCTGACCCACTGGGAATGTGATGAAAGAAATCAACGCTGAAATAAATCACTCTCTACTATTATTCTGACATTTCACATTCTTAAAATAAAGTGGTGATCCCAACTGAGTTTTACTAGGATTAAATGTCAGGAATTGTGAAAAACTGAGTTTAAGTGTATTTGGCTAAGGTGTATGTAAACTTCCGACTTAAACTGTACATAGACTTGAAATCACTGGCCACTTTAAAAATGTAACACTAGTCACTTTAATAATGTTGACATATTTTGCATTACTCATCTCATATGTATATACTGTATCCTATTCTACTGTATCATAGTCTATGCCGCTCTGATATTGCTCATCCAAATATTTATATTTTCTTGTATTGTTAAATATTGTGTGTATTGTTAAATAATATGGATCCTGATTTGACCATACATGAGATGTGTTCAGCCTTAATAGGCTGTGGATATACAGCCCCAGGTCAGGATCAGTTGTGCTATGTAATGTTTAAGCATCTACCTGATGAGGTTATACATGTTCTCCTGGGATTATTTCATACGATTTGGAGTGAGGGGGTTATACCTTTTGGTTGGAAACGTGCAGTAATATTACCTTTTGTAAAGCCTGGTAAGGACCCTTCATGTGCTGATAGTTATAGACCAGTAGCACTGACCTCTAACTTGTGTAAAGATGATAGTTGAAAGATTGTCATATTTCCTGGAACATGGAGGTTTGAGTCAAAGTGTATTCAGAAAAGGTAGATCTACTTTGAATGCATTAATAAAGGTGAGCAATGAAGTTGAAAAAACTTCATGGTATTTCTCTGGTCATGAATGAAGTAATGGCTACTGTCTTTTTTACATTATGACTCTATGTGAAGAGAAGGTGGGAGAGACTTGGTTTTGGTGGGAGATTATATAACTGGGTTTTGGCCTTATTTAATCGCTCTTTCCAAGTTAAAATAGGATACATTTTATCTGAAGCCTATAGAGTTGACAATGGTATTCCTCAAGGCAGTGCTATCAGTCCTATTTTGTTCAACATTATGATTAACAATGTGTTTTCGAATGTAGTTGGAGTATTGGCGCTTCCCTATATGCTGATGATGGAGCTATTTGGAAGAGGGGAAAGAATGTCTCTCGGGATCAAATCTATTCAACAAGCTATAGTGGATGTTGAAAGATGGTCGGTCGATTGATTAGGGTTTTAAATTGTCAGTGGCGAAGTCTTGTTGTATGTTCTTCTTGAAGAAGAAAGTTGCTGATAATATACAGTTGTTTCTGTATGGACAGCCTATGGATAGGGTTTCTAAGTACACATATTTGGGTCTATGGTTCAATGAGCAATATACATGGAAAGATCATCATAAATGTTGAAACAAAGTGTAAGAAGGTGGTGAATCTTATGCGCTCGGTCTCTGGTTAGCAATAGGGTGCTGAAAGACAATCGATTACGGATATTTTTAGGGCTCTGATCAGGACAGCAATTGATTACGTGTGTATAGTTTATGGAACAGCGGCGAATACTTGGCTTCAGAAACTGGACAGAATCCAGTATATAGCTTTAAGGATATGTATTGGTGCGTTTAAATCAACATATGTATGTGCCTTACTAGTGGAGGCAGGTGAGATGCCTTTTGATATATGGTGTAAAAAAATGGTCATTCGCTGAAAAGCTGTGAGGTTGAGCATCCCACTGCTACTGTTCTAGATGACTGTTGGGAATATACTAGTAGACAAGGCCGTGGTTTTGGTTGGACAGTTGGAAAGCTTGGTGATGAGAGTGGTTTGAGGGAGTAAGAGGCTGGTCCTTCTGTGGTGATAGGGGATGGTCCGCCATGGTTTCTCCCAGATCCTGTTGTTGATCTAACCTTGGTAGAGAAAAGTAAAGATTGGTTAGAAGTTGGTGATATAGGGAAACTGGTTGACAATTACATTGGTAGAAATGTTTATCCTTTTTTTACCGCTTTTCACAGATGGATCCAAGGAACCAGATAGTGGGCGTACAGGAGCAGGCGTTTCTGTTCCTGAATTTGATGTGTAGATATGTAGAACACTAACAAATGAACTGTCAGTATGCTCAGTTGAACTGTTGGCGATAATAGTTGCCCTACAGTGGGTGGAGGACGTACAACCTGTTAGAATTATAGTATGCTCAGATTCTCTGTCTGTATTGAATAATTTATAATCTTGTAAATCTAATAGGAGTGACCTACTATTGGAGGTATTAATGTTATTTTGGAGAATTGAGAGAATGGGTGTAATAGTGAGATTCTGTTGGGTCCCAGCACATTCGGGGGTGGAAGGGAATGAAATTGTAGACCGGTTACCCAAAAGAGCTTTGAAACAATATATAATTGATATTAATGTTCCACTGGGTAGAGGTGAGGCCAAATGTAAGATCAGAGCCATTTGATAGATGTGTAGCAGAAGAGATGGGAATCTGAGAATATTTACAGTGGCAAGAAAAAGTATATGTACTCTTTGGAATTACCTGGATTTCTGCGTAAATTGGTCATCAAATTTGATCTGATCTACGTCACAACAATAGACAAACATAGTGTGCTTAAACTAATAACACACAAATTATTGTATTTTTCTTGTCTATATTGAATACATCATTTAAACATTTACAGTGTAGGTTGGAAAAAGTATGTGAACCCCTAGGCTAATGGCTTCTACAAAAGCTAATTGTAGTCAGGAGTCGGCTAACATTGAGTCCAATCAATGAGACGAGATTGGAGATGTTGGTCAGAGCTGCCTTGCCCTATAAAAAACACTCACAAAATTTGAGTTTGCTATTCACAAGAAGCATTGCCTGATGTGAACCATGCCTCGAACAAAAGAGATCTCAGAAGACCTAAGATTAAGAATTGTTGACTTGCAGAAAGCTGGAAAGGGTTATAAAAGTATCTCTAAAAGCCTTGATGTTCATTTTTTTTTTAACCTTTATTTAACTAGGAAAGTCCGCTAAGAACAAATTCTTATTTACAATGACGGCCTACCAAAAGGCATAAGGCCTCCTGTGGGGACAGGGGCCTGGGATTTAAAAATAAATAAATAAATACAATATAAATATTGGACAAAACACACATCACAACAAGAGCGACACAACACTACTTAAAGAGAGACCTAAGACAACAACATAACAGCAAAACATGACAACACAGCATGATAGCAACACAACATGACAACAACATGGTAGCAACACAACATGGTAGCAACATGGTAGCAACACAACATGGTAGCAGCACAAAAACATGGTACAAACATTATTGGGCAACAGCTCAAAGGTCAAGAAGGTAGAGACAACAATACATCATACAAAGCAGCCATAACTGTCAGTAAGAGTGTCCATGATTGAGTCTTTGAATGAAGAGATTGAGATAAAACTGTCCAGTCTGAGTGTTTGTTGCATCTCGTTCCAGTCACTAGCTGCACCGAACTGAAAAGAGGAGCGACCCAGGGATGTGTGTGCTTTGGGGACCTTTAACAGAATGTGACTGGCAGAACGGGTGTTGTATGTGGAGAATGAGGGCTGCAGTAGATATTTCAGATAAGGGGGAGTGAGGCCGAAGAGGGTTTTATAAATAAGCATCAAT
This sequence comes from Oncorhynchus mykiss, assembly GCF_013265735.2. Classification (NCBI taxonomy): domain Eukaryota; kingdom Metazoa; phylum Chordata; class Actinopteri; order Salmoniformes; family Salmonidae; genus Oncorhynchus; species Oncorhynchus mykiss. The sequence continues at coordinate 21,885,969 of NC_048576.1, forward strand.
CAGTGGGTCTTGCGACAGGTATATAGAGATGACCAGTTTACATTTCAGGCTTCAAACATAAAGATATAAAACTGTATTTTTTTGTGAAGAATCAACAACAAGTGCTGCACAATCATGAAGTGGAACGACATTTATTGGATATTTCAAACTTTTTTAACAAATCAAAAACTGATTGGGCGTGCAAAATTATTCAGCCCCCTTAAGTTAATACTTTGTAGCGCCACCTTTTGCTGCGATTACAGCTGTAAGTCGCTTGGGGTATGTCTCTATCAGTTTTGCACATTGAGAGACTGACATTTTTTCCCATTTCCCCAAAAAATACAGTTTTATATCTTTATGTTTGAAGCCTGAAATGTGGCAAAAGGTCGCAAAGTTCAAGGGGGCCGAATACTTTTGCAAGGCACTGTACATGGATGAGAGAGCTTCCTACTGCCTGAGCTATGTTGTTGATGTAAATTGAGAAGAGCGTGGGGCCTAGGATCGAACCTTGGAGTACGCCCTTAGTGACAGGCATTGGCTGAGACAGCAGATGTTCTGATTTTATACACTGCGCTCTTTGAGAGAGGTAGTTAGCAAACCAGTCCAAAGACCCCTCAGAGACACCAATACTCATTAGCCGGCCTATAAAAATGGAATGGTCTACCATATCAAAAGCTTTGGCCAAGTCAATAAAAAATAGCAGCACAATATTGCGTAGAATCAAGGGCAATGGTGACATCACTGAGGATCAGTCCACGGTAAGACAAATTGTCTAGAAATTGAGAAAGTTCAGCACTGTTGCTACTTTCCCTATGAGTGGCCGTGCTGCAAAGATGACTGCAAGAGCACAGTGCAGAATGCTCAATGAGGTTAAGAATAATCCTAGTGTCAGCTAAAGACTTACAGATATCTCTGGGACATACTACCATCTCTGTTGACGAGTCTACGATACATAAAACACAAAAAAAATAATGGTGTTCATGGGAGGACACCATGGAAGAAACCACTGCTGTCCAAATAAAACATTGCTGTGTGTCTAAAGTTTGCAGAAGTGCACCTGGATGTTCCACAGTGCTACTGGCAAAATATTCTGTAGACAGATGAAACTACAGCTGAGTTTGGAGGGAACACACAACACTATGTGTGGAGAAAAAAAAGGCACAGCACACCAACATCAAAACCTCATCCCAACTGTAAAGTATGGTGTTCCCAAGTTTATCAAGACATTTTGACAGGAGAATGTTAGGCTATCTGTCCGCCAATTGTAGCTCAACAGAAGTTGGGTGATGCAACAGGACAACGACCCAAAACACAGAAGTAAACGTACAACAGAATGGCTTCAACAGACGAAAATACGCCTTCTGGAGTGGCCCAGTCAGAGTCCTGACCTCAACCCGATTGAAATGTTGTGGCATAACCTCAAGAGAGTGGTTCACACCAAACATCCCAATAATATTGCTTAACTGGAACAGTTTTGTAAAGAGGAATGGTCCAAAATTCCTCCCGACTGATCTGCAACTACAGAAAACGTTTGGTTGAGGTTGTTGCTGCCAACCAGTTATTAAATCCAAGGGTTCACATAGTTTTTCCACCCTGCACTGTGAATGTTTACATGGTATTAATAAAGACATGAAAATGTATAATTGTGTGTTATTAGTTTAAGCAGACTGTGTTTGTCTATTGTTGTGACCTAATTTTATGACCAATTTATGCAGAAATCCAGATATTTCCAAAGGGTTCACATACTTTTTCTTGCCACAGTATATGCCCTCCAAAGAAAGGTCGGTGGACCAGGATTCAAAGATCAGATTAGGAAAAAAGAGGTGATGTTTGTTCAATTGCATTTAGGACATTGTACATTGAACTCGGCAGGGTAGCCTAGTGGTTAGAGCGTTGGACTAGTAACCGGAAGATTGCAAGTGACCACACACTCCAGTAGGTGGCGGCATGCACGTTGGTTTGTGGACTGCCATTATATCGTAGACGAAGAAGCAAGCAGCAGCAGCAAGCAGCAGCAAGCACCTAGCTAGCTATCTTGACCTAATGTCAAATTTGACTTTGCTTTGAAAGACTAGCTAAAAGGAGCTGTTCACTTGAATACATGGTACAATGTGTTAATATATGTTTTTTTAGCTGTAAAAGTAATGTGTAATATAAACAGGTCCTTAGCTAGCTAGCCAGCTAACATTAGCTAGCAAGTTTGCACATGAATCAGCAATTATTTTCTTATTTTGTTTATGTTTTGGTTGTCAGTTGAGCAGACATTGTAAACAAACAATATACCTACAGTGGGGCAAAAAAGTATTTAGTCAGCCACCAATTGTGCAAGTTCTCCCACTTAAAAAGATGAGAGAGGCCTGTAATTTTCATCATAGGTACACTACAACTATGACAGACAAAATGAGAAGAAAAAATCCAGAAAATCACATTGTAGGATTTGTTATGAATTTATTTGCAAATTATGGTGGAAAATAAGTATTTGGTCAATAACAAAAGTTTATCTCAATACTTTGTTATATACCCTTTGTTGGCAATGACAGAGGTCAAACGTTTTCTGTAAGTCTTCACAAGGTTTTCACACACTGTTGCTGGTATTTTGGCCCATTCCTCCATGCAGATCTCCTCTAGAGCAGTGATGTTTTGGGGCTGTTGCTGGGCAACACGGACTTTCAACTCCCTCCAAAGATTTTCTATGGGGTTGAGATCTGGAGACTGGCTCGGCCACTCCAGGACCTTGAAATGCTTCTTACGAAGCCACTCCTTCGTTGCTCGGGCGGTGTGTTAGGGATCATTGTCATGCTGAAAGACCCAGCCACGTTTCATCTTCAATGCCCTTGCTGATGGAAGGAGGTTTTCACTCAAAATCTCACAATACATGGCCCCATTCATTCTTTCCTTTACATGGATCAGTCGTGGTATGGTGTTCTTTGGATGCAACTCAGCATTCTTTGTCCTCCAAACACGACGAGTTGAGTTTTTACCAAAATGTTATATTTTGGTTTCATCTGACCATGTAACATTCTCCCAATCTTCTTCTGGATCATCCAAATGCTCTCTAGCAAACTTCAGAAGGACCTGGACATGTACTGGCTTAAGCAGGGGACACGTCTGGCACTGCAGGATTTGAGTCCCTGGCGGCATAGTGTGTTACTGATGGTAGGCTTTGTTACTTTGGTCCCAGCTCTCTGCAGGTCATTCACTAGGTCCCCCCGTGTGGTTCTGGGATTTTTGCTCACCGTTCTTGTGATCATTTTGACCCCACGGGGTGAGATCTTGCGTGGAGCCCCAGATCGAGGGAGATTATCAGTGGTCTTGCATGTCTTCCATTTCCTAATAATTGCTCCCACAGTTGATTTCTTCAAACCAAGCTGCTTACCTATTGCAGATTCAGTCTTCCCAGCCTGGTGCAGGTCTACAATTTTGTTTCTGGTGTCCTTTGACAGCTCTTTGGTCTTGGCTATAGTGGAGTTTGGAGTGTGACTGGATCTGGATCTTGAACTTCTTAACCTGCTCCACTACAGCCCCATTGATGAGAATGGGGGTGTGCTCGGCCCTCTTTTTCCTGTAGTCCACAATCATCTCCTTTGTCTTGATCACGTTGAGGAAGAGGTTGTTATCCTGGCACCACACAGCCAGTGTTCTGAACTCCTCCCTATAGGCTATCTCATTGTTTTCGGTGATCAGGCCTACCACTGTTGTGTCATTGGCAAACTTAATGATGGTGTTGGAGTCGTGCCTGGCCATGCAGTCATGAGTGAACAGGGAGTACAGGAGGGGACTGAGCACGCACCCCTGAGGGGCCCCCGTGTTGAAAATCAGCGTGGCGGATGTGTTGTTACCTACCCTTACCACCTGGGGGTGGCTCATCAGGAAGTCTAGGATCCAGTTGCAGAGGGAGGTGTTTAGTCGCAGAGTCCTTAGCTTAGTGATGAGTTTGAGGGCACTATGGTGTTGAACGCTGAGCTGTAATCAATGAATATCATTCTCACATAGGTGTTCCTTTTGTCCAAGTGGGAAAGGGCATTGTGGAGTGCAATAGATATTGAATCATCTGTGGTTCTGTTGGGGCAGTATGCAAATTGGAGTGGGTCTAGGGTTTCTTGGATATTGGTGTTGATGTGAGCCATCACCAGCCTTTCAAAGCAGTTCATGGCTACAGGCGTGAGTTCTACGGGTCGGTCGGTAGTCATTTAGACAGGTTACCTTAGTGTTCTTGGGCACAGGGACTATGGTGGTCTGCTTGAAACATTACAGACTGGTATTAAAGACTCAGTCAGAGACAGGTTGAAAATGTCAGTGAAGACACTTACCAGTTGGTCAGCGCATGCCCTCGCATTATACGTCCTGGTAATCCGTCTGGCCCTGCGGCCTTGTGAATGTTGACCTGTTTAAAGGTCTTACTCACATCGGCTATGGAGAGCGTAATCACACAGTCACCCTGAACAGCTGATGCATGCTTCAGTGTTGCTTGCCTCGAAGCGGGCATAGAAGAAAATGTAGCTTGTCTGGTAGGCTCGTGTCACTGGGCAGCTTGCGGTTGTGCTTCCCTTTGTAGTTTGTAATAGTTTTCAAGTCCTGCCACATCCGACGAGTGTCGGAGCCGGTGTAGTACGATTCAATCTTAGTCATGTATTGATGCTTTGCCTGTTTGATGCTTTGTCGGAGGGCATAGTGGGATTTCTTATAAGCTTCCGGGCTAGAGTCCCGCTCCTTGAAAGCGGCAGCTCTACCCTTTAGCTCATTGCGGATGTTGCCTGTAATCGATGGCTTCTGGTTGGGGTATGTACGGAAAGTCACTGTGGGGACGATGTCATCGATGCATTTCTTGATGAAGTCAGTGACTGATGTGGTGTACTCCTCAATGCCATCAGAAGAATCCCGGAACATATTCCAGTCTATGCTAGTAAAACAGTCCCGTAGTTTAGCATCTGCGTCATCTAACCACTTCTTTATTGACCGAGTCACTGGTGTTTCCTGCTTTAGTTTTTGCATGTAAGCAGGAACCAGGAGGATAGAATTATGGTCAGATTTGCCAAATGGAGGGCGAGGGAGAGCTTTGTTTGCGTCTCTGTGTTTGGAGTAAAGGTGGTTTAGAGTGTTTTTTCCCCTCTGCTTGCACATTTAACATGCTGGTAGATATTAGGAGAAACGTATTTAAGTTTCCTTGCATTAAAGTCCCCGGCCACTAGGAGCACCGTCTCTGGATGAGCGTTTTCCTGTTTGCTTATGGCCGTATACAGCTCATTGAGTGCGGTCTTAGTGCCAGCATCGGTTTGTAGTGGTAAATAGACAGCTACAAAGAATATAGATGAAAACTATCTTGGTAAATATTGTGGTCGACAGCTTATCATGAGTTACTCTACCTCAGGCGAGCAAAATCCTGAGACTTCCTTACTATTATTTTTCGTGCACCAGCTGTTTACAAATAAAGACAGACTACCACTCCTTGTCTCGGAGGCAGCTGTTCTATCTTGCCAATGCACCGAAAACCCAGCCAGCTGTATGTTATTCATGTCGTCGTTCAGCCAAGACTCAGTGAAACATAAGATATTACAGTTTTTAATGTCCCGTTGGTAGGATATACATGATCGTAGTTCAACTATTTTGTTATCCAATGATTGTAGGTTGGCTAATAGGACTAATGGTAAAGGCTGATTACCCACTCGCCGTCGGATCCTTGCAAGTCACCCCGACCTACCTCCCCGATATCTCTGTTTCTTTCTCCTGCGATTGACAGGGATGAGGGCCTTGTCGTGTGTCTGAAGTAAATCCTTTGCCTCCGACTTGTTAAAGAAAAAATCTTCTTCCAGTGTGAGGTGAGTAATCGCTGTCCTGATATCTAGAAGATATTTTCGGTCATAAGAGACGGTGGCAGAAACAGTATGTACAAAATAAGTTACAAATAACGCGAAAAAAACACACACAATAGCACAATTGGTTAGGAGAACGTAAAACGGCAGCCATCTCCTGTGCCATTGGAATACATGACTACCTCCAATTACCTCATACCCCTGAACATCGGCTTGGTATTGGTACTCCCTGTATATAGTCATGCTATTTTTAAAAACGTGTTATTCATTGTTTATTTGTATCATTTTATTCAGATCCCAATTAGCATTTGCCAAAGCAGCAGCTATTCTTTCTGGGTTCCACAAAAAAACACAAGTAATATAACACTGATACACAAGGATAGTCACACAAATGTAAAATACAATGAAATACAAACAATACAACAACAAAAAAATGGTATGTTAGTGTGTCTGTGTGGCCTTGAATTTGTTTTGGACTTGAGGACTGTGAATAGACCCCTGATGGCATGTCTTGTGGGGTATTTTTTACATGTATTTTTATTTCACCTTTATTTAACAAGGTAGGCTAGTTGAGAACAAGTTCTCATTTACAACTGCGATCTGGCCAAGATAAAGCATAGCAGTGTGAACAGACAACACAGAGTTACACATGGAGTAAACAATTAACAAGTCAATAACACAGAAAAAAAGAGAGTCTATATACATTGTGTGCAAAAGGCATGAGGAGGTAGGCGAATAATTACAATTTTGCAGATTAACACAGGAGTGATAAATGATCAGATGGTCATGTACTGGTGTGCAAAAGAGCAGAAAAGTAAATAAATATAAACAGTATGGGGATGAGGTAGGTAAATTGGGTGGGCTATTTACCGATAGACTATGTACAGCTGCAGCGATCGGTTAGCTGCTCAGATAGCAGATGTTTGAAGTTGGTGAGGGAGATAAAACCTTTTTCTGTATGTATGGGTGTCTGAGCTGAATGTTATTTGATTATGCAGACAATCTGGAATTTTCATTACAGTAATACCTCTCATAACTATAAGAGAAGCAGTTAATCTATCGTCAACCCTCAACCAGGATAGACTGGCATGCATGTTGATGTTAGCTCTTTATGCGCAGTTAAGGGCAATGCCTGCTGTTCTGTTTTGAGCCAGCAGCAGCTTTGCTAGTTCTTTCTTTGCTGCACTTGACCATAATACTGGACAGTAATCAAAAGTGTGTGTATTGACATTCATATTGCACTGTACAGCTTTACCTAAGGATAGGGGATCAATGAAATGGGCTATCAGTCTACTCAATACCCAATATATTTTTTTCTAACATCCTCCTCAGAGCTACGATGCTAATGTTCTCTGGGTGTCACTGAGTAGACTGATAACCTAATCCATAGAGGCTGTACAGTGAAATAAGAATGCCTCCAATGCAATTCTAAAGTCTAATAGATCCAGTGTGATTTCAACAGATTTTTGTCAAATTAAACGTTTGTTGAATTTATATAAGAACATTTCAACCTCATTTAGCATGATCTATTTCAGTATGGCATGATTCCACTATTTGTATTATTTGCATTTGACATTCATTGAGAGACCTTTATGTTGAAAGCAAACAGCAAATTCCACTGTTGTGGCTAATCTTTATTGTGGGTCTGACCACCATTAATCAAATAAGAACCGTTTTATAAATTAGGGGTATTTTAGATGTAGTTAGCTAGCTAACTACAGCTACTGAAACAGATTGTCGTTGTAGCTATGTTTTTTGGGAAGAACATAGTTTGCATCCATCAGCTAGCTAGCTTTTTTTAACGACCAGCACTGTCTCTAGAGCTTGTGTCTGCGCTCGTGCAGCAGCGGCATGGGCGCCAACTGTCTCTAGAGCTTGTGTCTGCGCTCGTGCAGCAGCGGCATGGGCGCCAGACACAACTTTACCAGCATCATAGTGTAACAGTATAACTTTAGACCGTCCCCTCGCCGCGAACCAGGGACCCTCTGCACACATCAACAACAGTCACCCACGAAGCATCGCTCCACAAAAGCCGCAGCCCTTGCAGAGCAAGGGGAACCACTACTTCAAGGTCTCAGAGCAAGTGACGTCACCGATTGAAACGCTATTTAGCGCGCACCACCGCTAACTAGCTAGCTATTTCACATCCGTTACAATAGCATACATATTGGTGAATCGTTGTGACATGAAATACGAGTGATAGTGTAATCAATGTGTAATAACTATGTAAAAAATGAAATGTTAAATTATTATGTGACGTGCAGTAATATTCGGGTCCTGATTGGTCAACATGCTTAGACACGTCAAATAGCGTTCCATACCATACAGTGTTTGTTTACATTTATAATGTTTAAAAACATTGGAGCAAAACAAGCTTATATTTTGGGTTCTCATGGAGTGTGTCAGTTTATAAGTTTTTATTTGATAAGTTAGCATTCAGAAGTTATATTCTTCAAAGACCAATTGATATATAATTTAGTCCAAAAATGGATGTAGCAACTACAGATTGACCCTTTTAAGTCTATCAAAAGTGTGCGAGTTTGAGCATATGTCCATTAAGCCTATGGATTTATTTTATCAGCATGAATTGGATTGAGCAATTAAAGCCCCACTTTTATTCCATAGGCTTGGATCAGCACTATGCAGCTGTTACAAGAGAGCATTTTTGACTGGCTGTCCACAGGTTTCAAAAACAATGATTGATAGGCAGTTTAAACTTCTTGAATTGAACCATTATGGGTTCAGCTACACATTTTAGATTTGTGAACAGCCATCCACAACAACCACCATCCGTAAGGCGTAAATAGCTAAATGAGAAAGCAGCAGTGATTCACATCAATGCGCTATGTAGATATCAATAATAAGTGATATCCGTATCACCATAGACTGCACCACTGCTGTCATCCTTACCTCCAAGCGTTTATTCAAATTGGTTAATATTTGGATAACGACAGCAATCTCACTATTGGAAGACATAGCTTGGACTGTAGCCTACAAAAGCCTATTCTTGCTCTTTTCCCGCGATTGATCCAACTAATTTGGCGTGTCATCATAGTTGGCTCTGATTTGTGGTCAGACTCGTTCAGGTGGAACAAATTTAAACTTTCGCATTTTTTCAATACTGATTTGAATGTCATTGAGAAAACAGCAGTGTCCGATTTTTTCTCGCTAACATCCTTTCTGAATGTAAAAGTAATCATCGAAGTAATCATCAAATTTTTCAAAAATATCCAATCTGATTACAATATTTTTGCTGATAATGTAAGATGCTGTTTATTCAGTCTATGGAGATGAATACACAGGGGATTAGTTGGAGAGCAAGACGCATGGTACTACTGTTGCATGACATAGCCTAGGTTTAAAGGCGTTAACCCTCCATCTTCATTGGCCGTGCAGCATTTAGGGTGGGTGATATGGCCTCTGTAGGGCATTCACACTTCTTGCGCTTCACGGAACAGTGCAGAGCTGTTGTGAAGGAAGTTGTCAAGGAAGTGAGTTTGTGTTTATACTAGACCTCCCGCCTCCACTTACCATCAACCAATCATGTCAATGCGGACCTATACGGATCCCTCTGCATTGTTAAAACATTTTCGTTATGCACGGCGATGCGGTACAGAGCTCAATTTGGCCACTGTGTCTCAAGAGGCTCGGCAATTGCGTCACACCATCCATACCGCGACTCCGACCACCTTTCGGATCAAGCATACATTTTATTTTACTGCGTCACCATTTAGACCCATGGACCGTGACTGGTTCTCTTCATTTCTTTCTTAAAAATATTTCAACAGGTAATAAGGATGTAACTATAGGACCTACACTTTTTTCCTTTCCCACTATACTGTATCTGAGGGAGAATGGCTGAAGACAAACATCATGGACAGGGCATATTATCTTACATGGAAGTCCCATGACTGTCACCACGGGTGCGTTCAAGACAAAGTTGATTTCCAGTGTGTAAATGGAGAGTTGAGGTATATTAAGCAATTGTAGCCTACATTTGCATGCATCTTTATTAGTGTAGATGAGCTGTCCACAACTTTCACAATTTGTCTGGAATTCAATGAAACACTGCAAGAACGAAATATTGCACACAAGTCTGTTACTACTGTGGCAACAGCAATTACTTCATAAAACATGTATTTGGTAGAACAACGTGACTGAATTCGGTTTGGATTTGCATGGATTTGGGTGTAAACTATAACAGTATGTCAGGTTTTGAGATTGGCTTCAACTCAAATTAGGGAATCAAGGGAAAAAAAAACGGTATGAAGGCAACTGTATGGGCATGGGGAGTTATTTTACCTGGACAAAGGTCAGCTTTATGAGGGCTTCTGGGTGGACCGAGTGGCCAAATGGACTTTGGAAGAGAAGAGGCAACAACAACAACCACAATATACACAACTCCTAAGGTACATACTTTGTATTTTGAAGCATTTAAAAGTTTGTATTTTACTGGGTGTTGCAGGTATGGTGCTGAGCCCCCAAGCAGACCAGGGTTCAAATATCTCAATTACTATCACATACATTTCAAAGTATTCTGATATTTGTTAAGACAAGTAGTTTAATATTGGAATGTAATTGGGAAAGTATTGGCAGCTATTTGAAAATACTCAAATACACTTCCATGCATTAAACCCAGGTATTTGAAAATACTTTAAAATGACTTCCAAAGTAAGTAATTGCTTCAGGCTGCATTATTTGAAAAATAACAAATAAAATACATGTATTTGAACCCAGGGTGATGATCAATTCACTGTATGGTGAGGTGTCCCACCTTTCTCTGCTTAAGGTACATCTGTTGGATGTAAAATCAGTTTTAATGGAAACATAGTCAACATACCACAGTGAATAGGACATACCACAGAAGGACAACAGGAGGACCACCCTCCTGTTGTGCTTCATCTCTGTTGATCTCTGGACACGTAGTAAAATGCCATTAATTGTTCAATTAAGAGAGCATATCATCATGAGTAAGATCTTAGTAACTTTACTTCTCTGAAACAGGACCACTGAACATGATCAGACTTGTAATGAGGTCACAGCGCCATCTGTCTATCATTCTCCAATGGCAATTTGAGGTATTAAAAAATGTATCCTAGAAGCAAAACAAAAAGAAAAGGTTTAAGGATGTGCGTATGACCAAACTTTTCTATATTTACCAAGACCTACCAACTCAATGTACAAACAAGTCAGAGGGTGCACTTTTGACAGGAAATTAAAGCAACATAACACCTTTTACGAAGTGAATTGTGTTGAGAAAGAATATGTGCAGTTCATTTCTGTATTCACTGTTTAAGCAGCAGTGAAAATAGCTTTTCAATGTCACAAAAACATTGTTCAGACAACCACGGTACAAAATGTTTATTTCAATAACAAATAGTTTACATAGTAGTAAACTGTTGTGAGTTTATGCAGTAACATTTGGACTACAAATAACTTAAGCAGGCCGATTACATTTAATATCAAACGTTAACTCTAAAAAGTAAAAGTCAGAATATTAGGTTGAATACGGAACATATTCACCTCTTACAGAAGTAATGCCACATTCAAGACAACTCGAAACTGACCTTCCCTGCTTGGAAACTCATTGTAGAAAGATGAGGAATGGGTTTCCCACTTCGAAAATATCAGAATCGTCCAATAGGAAGCTCTACGCAAATGTTAACTTGCGAGGTTCAGAGTTGTCTTGAAAACACCATAAGACCTTCAGTGGTGCTCATAACAATAAAGCAAGCCACCTTATCACAATAGATTGTTAATGAGAGCCCTCTTCAGCCCCATGCACTATTACCTGCAAGGTAAATAGATTTTTTTTTAAACTGTCCACAATACAATCCTCCAAGTGCCAGTTAAGACAGTGGTGTTTTTTTCTGTTGAAAATGTGTACATGCGTTAAGTGGCATAGTTTTACAGTTATATGCAAGTAAAAAAAATCTAGAAATGTCAACATTTCAAACAGTGAGTAGCACAACACTTTCATATAAATTATTTTGTGTTTTTAATAGAAATGTCAAACTAATGGCAAAAGTATTGTCGTGGTAGAGATATCTATCTTGTCAGAGTGGTCAGTCTTTAAGGGAATTGAGAGCTGGGGGATTGCATGAGGGACTCCCCTCTGCCGTCCAGCTCATTCTGCAGCCTGGTCAGGTTGGATAGCTCCTCCAGCTCCTGGAACTGCCTATCTGTCTTGTGGCTGACAAGGGAACGGTAGAAATGTACAGCAAATACTATAAATATCAGGCCAAAAGGCACCATGATAGAGGTGGAGGTGATGGCAGCAGCCACACCTGCAGATATGGTCCCATTGTTGGGGTTGTGGTTCTTAGGCCTAATGGGTAGAAATTTGACCCAGCAGAGGAGTACAACCTCAGCCAGGAAGAGCAGGGTGCCAATGACTGTAGAGAAGGCCCAGGCCAGCTCGATGTGGTGGTGCATTCTCTCATGTGGAGACTCCTTCACTGAGTTGAGGTTGTGAACGTTGCTGACTGCCTCAATGTTAGGCAAGATGCAGGTACTAACCATCAGGGCAAAAAGGTGAACGGCCACCAACACAGTGGTGCAGGCACTGAATGCAATGAGGAGACCAGGTGGGTAAGGATAGGTTGTGTCCAACTGTACCTCCACCATTGCTACCTAGAGAGGAGAAAGGGATAGTAACAGTATGAAATGTATCAGAAAAAAATAGCATTCAAGACAGACCGTCTGGAACTAGAGATCTATAAAGGGGGAAAAACGTGCTGTCAAAATTCCATCCAGACATGATCTTTAAAAATGAAGAAAAACTGCAATGCAAAACTAGGGGGTGCAAAGAATCTATACAACATGAGATGAATACACAAGGATTCTGCTTTTGGATGATGCCTAGCCGTCATCATGCTATGGACAGCAAAGACTTGCCTTTGCTGCAATGCATCTTTGGGCGAGTATATTCCTTACCATAGCGAACCCAGATAGTAGAGCAGACGTTCGACTGGAAGCCTTCAGTTTTGCTCGACTCAAGTAAAGCTTCCTCCAAGACAGTGCTTGCAATGAATGCTCGTTCAGACTCATTGTGCCGCTGAAATTGAATAGACTGAACAGGCGTTGTTTGATTCGTATGTGGCTGTTTAATAATAACGATAGGCGTTAGCTAACCAGAGATAACATCCTCGGTGTCCAAATAAATTGATGTAGAAATTGGCAGCAGTTCAGATACTTTCAATCGATTTTCGTTAGCGCTATGTTGACATTAAATAATGACAAAGTATTGTAAGCATAACGCTGTTTAAACTTCATACCGTCTACTTCTTCTGCAGCGCCTCTGAACCGAACACCTAGACCCTGCTGTTTCGCTCGAGCTGGCTGCACCCATAAGCCATTGCGGCGAAGCTTAATAAACTACGCACAATTCTGCCTATCCATAATAAGTATAATAAGTTAGTTGGATCATACAAACAGAAATACTTTAAACTTTCACATTGTAACTAGTTACTCTGAAACGATATTTATAGTGCGTACAATAATTTGGTTACTGTCATTAGTCAGTCATGCAGGGCCACTCGTGGAAAATAGAACCTGGCTATCTGAAACGTATGCCGTTGAAGAATGCGAAACAAACAGTGTCAGTTATACTTGCAAATTATTTATAATAATTTGAACGACAGTGGATGATTATAATTTAGCTATTCGCATGACACGTTGATACAAATGTCTAGCTATTAACTAACAATTTGCAATAATCAATTGAATCATTTTAGACAATGTTCCCACTGCCCATTGTGCCCAATAGCGTACATGCATGCAATATATCCATATTGGAGGGATCTAAACTAGAGCGAGCGAGCATGCATGCGGACTCCAAGCAGCCTTTGTTGTGCATGCAATTGTAGGTCTATGACAGACCGCGAAAAAGTCGGATAAATAAATGTAATAGCATTTGTTTGTTATACATTCAGAACTATTTTCATAGTTGACGTGAAGAATAAGTAGTGTGGGAGGTGACGCATGACGTTGTCCAACAATGTTTTGATTCTGTCGGTGACGTTATCCAGCACAAAACAAATATGGTTACCACTTAGTTGAGTCGAAACGCAGTGATAATTAGTTTAAATGTGATTATAATAATTTTTTTAATGAAGGGCTGAACAGATACACTAGGCAAGGGCTCAGATCATGGAAGCTGGTGCAGATTCTGGACGCAAGCTGGTGTGTAGCATTATTACCCTATTCTAGCATAGCTAGCCTCGCTTTTAACTGGACTAGCTAGCTAGGTTAGCTGAGATATCAGTGGTAGCCTAGTTTATCGTCATTTCATTGACCCTCAGAACAGAAGATGTCATATGTTAAATTTTGACAAACGTCAGCTTTATGTAGTTACTTAGGCTATATTTTACTTGGAAAATGATAGACGTCATTCACAAGCCCACTCAGACTTTGCGTACCGTTGTTATTGTGCATCTTAGCACGTTATGTTAATGTTTGTCTTGGACATAACGATTGAGGTTATTAACTAGCATTGTTTAATCATATGTAAAAGGTGTTTGCAGCTAAAGGCCCACCTACAACCACAAATACAGCATAGCCACGTGCACCACTGTTTTATTGTGGTCTCTTCTCGAGCCTACATAAGATAATGTACTGCCTGGCCTATGCGTTTTCTAATTTGAAACGACCGCCCTTATTCAAAGCTATACTTGCATATTCATTATATACTCTAGTATTTTGAGAACATTATTGGTAAGACGTGATAAATATTGTCTCATACTTTTATAACCTGTATTTTCATTCCTCTACTAGCGCTCCATCTGCCGGACAATGTACGACGAAAATGAGGACTTCTCTGATGTTGAAGAAATTGCAAATGTCAGGGGTTTTAATCTGGAGGAGAAACTTGTTAGCAATTCGTACAACAGACATTTCGTTCAGTTGATGGACGGCAAAGGTAATTTAAAATAAAATGCTTAATTCATAATTTTAGCTTACCACACTCACTGTCCCCTCACTGGTGGACACGCTTAAAGGCCAGGGCAGTCAAACACGTAATTTCCTTGTATTTCATATATTTCCACACTGAGGTTGGAATAATATTGTGATAATGCCCATTTAGTGTAAGAGCTGTTTGAAAAGACTGCCTGAAATTTCAGCCTGTTTTGGTAGGATGGAGTTGTGGTGTGCCTTGTGACATCACCAAGTGGTAAATTAGTTAATACACCAATAAGAAAGAGCATTCCAAACCTCTGCCAATAACAGCTAGTTTTCCCATTTTCCCCTCCCCACTCAGACCACTCCCAGACAGTCTTAGGAAAATGATTGCTTGAGAAATTGTTCTTTGCTAAGAAGCTACTGTATTATTTTTTGTTTGCATTTTAATTGAAAACAATCACAGCAAGGTACTTAATTATTACAGAGAAATGATTTGATATTGAGATAAAAATGTCTGCATTGGGCCTTTAAAATGTTCTTCCTTTTCATCCATTGCATTCACACACATTAGGGGAGAAGTTCCATTTGGTTAATTCGTCTTTGTGCATGATGTCCTCACACATCTATGGCTGTGTTTAGACAGGTAGCTGAATTGTGATATTTTTTCCACTAATTTGTCTTTTGACCAACCACAACAGATCTTTTCACATCAGATCTTTTTCAGAGCTGATCTGAGTCGTCAAAAGACCAATTAGTGGAAAAAAATACCAATTAGTGGGGAAAAAATACCAAAATTGGGTTGCCTGTCTAAACGCAGCCATTGAGACACACACAAATTGTACTCTACTGTACCATGTGCAGAGTGAAGATATAATGAACACCTACACTTTTCTTCTTCTCAGATTTCACTTATGAGTATGTTCAAAGAGAAGCACTTCAGACCCCTCTTATTTTCAAAGCCAAAGATGGACTGGGGCTCAGGTGAGAGATGAGTACAATATGAAGACGTGTGAACAATAAAGTCCTATTTAGCCTATTAAATGTTATTGTTTGCCTTGGTTAAATATTAGGTTTTGTGGAATGGTTTGAAGGTAATATGCTTATCTTGACTTCATTCTTGAAAAAATACAGAATGCCAGACCCGGAGTTCACCGTCAGTGAGATTAAGGGTTTGGTTGGTAAGTCTATCTTTTAAATATTAGGCATATTCCTTTCACTGCATAAATACTTCTCTTAGACTCATCATTTAGTTTGGACAGCGGGGCCCACACTGTACTCAACAATACCCTGCATTTGTTGATGAATGAAAAGCATGCTGCCGGAAAAGGTGTCAAGTCAAAAAGTGTGTGGGTGTTGATGGAAACCTTTTTTAAGCCTGTAATGCAGGGTTCTTTCACTTATGGAACAAACATTAGATGACTCACTTTACCAAGATGCATTTCAGAAATTTCCAGTGCAGACACAATACACATAGGCCTATCCATCTATATTACAGAAAGTCAGACTGAAATCAGTTATAGTTAAATGCCACTTTTTACTAAATTACCTCTAATAGGATCTCTCATGTGACATGGTAGTGTTCAGGTTTACGGTAAGACTGCTGTGTTTGTGTTTGCAGGTAGCCGTCGTGCCGTTGATGTGATGGACGTGAGCACTCAGAAAGGCTCTGAGATGAGCATGGCCCAGTTTGTCCGCTACTATGAGACGCCTGAGGAGGAGCGGGACAAACTCTTTAATGTTATCAGCCTGGAGTTCAGCCACACCAAACTGGAGAACCTCGTCAAGAGGCCCACTGTGGTAAGATGGCACCGCCAGTTTTTGATTAATTTATCCATTATGAACAAGGGCAAATTTGACAGTGAATGCCAACTGTCAACTCTCTCTTATAGGTGGATCTAGTGGACTGGGTGGACAACATGTGGCCCCTTAAACTGAAACAAAGACAAACTGAAGCCACTAATGTCATCTCAGAGATGAAGTACCCCAAAGTACAGAAGTAAGTAATTTGTCTTTTAGAAATTCAGTTAGTTATTGTGTGCAATGTCAAAGTTACTTTTGATGTGTGGACCTGTTACAAAAATGCAGTTGGTTGTACATAACAGGAAAACACTGAAGCACATGCCAAAGTTTATTTTAAAAAGCTGTGAGAAAATTGCTGCTTTGCTGGGAGGAAATATTAGCTTACTCCTCCTTTTTCCAAAGTCCCTTTGCCCTCTCTCTTTTAGCCCCCTGCTGTCATTCACTTCCTCTGATGGTTCTAGATGGTTGCTAGGCAGCAGGGCTCTTTCATGGTAGAGGGCGGTTCTTCACAGGATGCCGAAGTGACTTCATGGCTCATCCTCAGCCAATCAGCTACCAGCATTATGACATAGAGGGCATTCAAGAGCCAATTGTGCCCTCCCTTTCACCCTCACTCTTCCCCTCTCTCTTTCTAGCTCTCTTTTTCACTCTAATATTCTCTCTCTCCTTCTACTCTCACTCCTCTCTATTTTTTACTTAATGGTGCAGGGCAGAAATAAAATCCGGAGCAGTTCTCTCCTGTCTGGTCGGTGACCAGCGCATGGGGGGTAGGGTGGGGGGTGGTCCTGAGCGAACCGGGTCAGAGAGAGGAATAGCTGTCGGGTACGTCTCTGTCTTTTATTGGGAAAAGCTGTTCAGATTGAGAGATGTCGGGAGTATTCTACCATGTCATTTGATTTATTTACCCTATTTTTAATGGAGATGCTCAAGGGCTGGTGTGATTGATCGTGAGTGGTGTTTTGTAGTGGGATGTTGGGCTTCTATAGCCCAGGGTCTGCTCACTCTCTGTCCAGAGGAGAGCTGCAAACTGCTGTGCAATAGGCTGGGGATCTGTGTGTGTGATTATGTGAGTGTCTCACAGGTTCAGCAGATGGGCCCTCAGTGAAGTCTGTAAGCCAGACAGTATTATGCGTCTCGACATGTTCTGTTCAGTGTCGGTGATATGTGTCTATATGGATGAGGTGACCTTCTCCCTCTGAGTGGGAGCATTTATAATGTGCTTACACTGGCAGTTTCCACCATTACCTCAGTCAAGGTCATACTCCGGTCTCCAGCCCATGTGAACCCTCTCCTCCGGTGTCTCTGTGGGAAGGTGCAGATACACTGCTGTGGGATGGATGACAAGCCTGTATCTGTCTGACTGGCCTCATACAGTAAGAGTCAGCCGGGGCTGGAGAACTATAACTTAGCCATGCAACTAGACCAAATCAAATGATATGTATGGACAAAATGAGCCGTGTTGACAGGATGGGAAGTTGTCTGTATTTTATGAGCTACTGCTACTGACTGGATCAGAGGAGGCAAACAAGCTTGTATTGATCAGCTGCCTGGTGTTATTGAGGCTCCTGGAGGGTTTGTTCCCCCTGCATCAGGACCAGGGTTTATGTTGATCAGTGCCAGGTATAGAATTAGTATATGGTTTATTCATCACTCATTTTGGATGTCCCATGGCTTAAAGAGTGGAATTTCTACCCTGCCATATCCACAGTAGAAGTATCACAGCCTTTTTACTAGGGCTGTGATGATACCAGTATCACAATTTTTTCCATGACAAAAATGGAAACATGAAGCAGACCAAAACTCTAAAATATTGTGTGCTATAGCTTGGAATTATTATTTTTTTGACTCTGGAGGACAACATAATGATGTTTGTTTCCAACATTAGGGCTGTGATACATACTGGTATCGTCTCGTCCCTACTTTTTATTTGGCCTTTTTTTAATCTATCACACACTCTGTGTGGTATGCACTTGTTATTAGCAGATTTCAATCTGATAAACCTTGAACGTAGACTAACTGTGCTGGCTGCAAAATGATACCAAGACAACAGATGCACCATTTTACAGTAGCCTACATACAAATAAAACCACCTAACAAAACTCATGACTGTGGCTCTAACAATAATGTGCCATGTAATGATAGTATGGGATGGTACCAGTATCGCGAAACTCATTAGTATCGTGGCAAGGAAACAAAACACAAAGTGTCGCCCCAGGTGGTGAGGGTAGGTAACAACATCTCCACCCCGCTGAACCTCAACACTGGGGCCCCACAAGGGTGGGTTCTGAGCCCTCTCCTGTACTCCCTGTTCACCCACGACTGCGTGGCCATGCATCAATCATCAAGTTTGCGGATGACACTACAGTGGTAGGCTTGATTACCAACAACGACGAGACGGCCTACAGGGAGGAGGTGAGGGCCCTCGGAGTGTGGTGTCAGGAAAATAACCTCACACTCAACGTCAACAGAAACTAAGGAGATGATTGTGGACTTCAGGAAACAGCAGAGGGAGCACCCCCCTATCCACATCGATGGGACAGCAGTGGAGAGGGTAGTAAGTTTTAAGTTCCTCGGCGTACACATCACGGACAAACTGAATTGGTCCACCCACACAGACAGCGTGGTGAAGAAGGCGCAGCAGCGCCTCTTCAACCTCAGGAGGCTGAAGAAATTTGCCTTGTCACCAAAAGCACTCACAAACTTTTACAGATGCACAATCGAGAGCATCCTGTCGGGTTGTATCACCGCCTGGTACGGAAACTGCTCCGCCCACAACCGTAAGGCTCTCCAGAGGGTAGTGAGGTCTGCACAACGCATCACCATCATCAACTACCTGCCCTCCAGGACACCTACACCACCCAATGTCACAGGAAGGCCATAAAGATCATCAAGGACAACAACCACCTGAGCCACTGCCTGTTCACCCCGCTATCATCCAGAAGGCGAGGTCAGTACAGGTGCATCAAAGCAGGGACCGAGTGACTGAAAAACAGCTTCTATCTCAAGGCCATCAGACTGTTAAACAGCCACCACTAACATTGAGTGGCTGCTGCCAACACACTGACTCAACTCCAGCCACTTTAATAATGGGAATTGATGGGAATTGATGTAAAATATATCACTAGCCACTTTAAACAATGCTACTTAATATAATGTTTACATACCCTATATTACTCATCTCATATGTATATGTATATACTGTACTCTATCATCTACTGCATCTTTATGTAATACATGTATCACTAGCCACTTTAAACTATGCCACTTTGTTTACATACCCTACATTACTCATCTCATATGTATATACTATACTCGATACCATCTACTGCATCTTGCCTATGCCGTTCTGTACCATCACTCATTCATATATATTTATGTACATATTCTTTATCCCTTTACACTTGTGTGTATAAGGTAGTAGTTTTGGAATTGTTAGGTTAGATTACTCGTTGGTTATTACTGCATTGTCGGAACTAGAAGCACAAGCATTTCGCTACACTCGCATTAACATCTGCTAACCATGTGTATGTGACAAATAAATTTGATTTGATTTATGTTGTCATTCAGTCACATTCATTTATTTCCCAAGCTATAGCACACTAAGTTACATACAGATGGTTTTTAAAGGATCAAAGAGTTTTGTCTGCTTCGTGTTTTCAGTTTTGTCATGGAAAACATATTGCGATATTGGTATCGTCCCGGTCGTAAATGATACGGTTCCATTTTCTCCACTGAAGCCCTGGAGTCATAGCCTCGCAAGCCGCCTGATTTCGCGAGCTTACATTGTTTTACTATAGCGCAGCGGTATTCATTCTGGTTTATATGAGGCTACTGGAGTCAGTGGTCGGGTCCCATTCTATTAATAGACCTGTTCTCATTCTTATCTCACTGAATTACTGAATGATTTATGTCCCACGGAGCCATAATCATTCCACAATTAACTTCCAGAGGAGAGGCTGTTGTGAGGCTGTCCTCTAAGCTTATTTGTGGTTACTGATTTTTGTTGTTGTTGGTGTTTGTTGGAATAGGGTACTGGCAGTTGTAGTACAGTAGAGAGTAGTGGATTTCAAACAGATGTTGTGGTTGAGCTGCTTGTTTCTTAGAAATTAATCACAAAGATTTATTTTATTTCCCCCTTTCGGTTTCTGATGTTCATTCAGCTCAGCCCCTAACCCATGGTCGTCTTAGTTACATTTGAGTCATTTAGCAGATGCTCTTATCCAGAGTGAATTGTGGGAGCAATTAGGGTTAAGTGCCTTGCTCAAGGGCACATCAACATATTTTTCACCTAGTCGGCTCAGGGATTCAAACCAGGGACCTTTTGGTTACTGGCCCAACGCTCTTAACGTCTAGGCTGTCAAACAAAGAAAATATGCTTCCCTAGGTTCGTCATAACTATTCAGATCCAGTGGGTCATCATTCACCTGTCTCATGTCCCTCTGTAGGTACTGTTTGATGAGCGTGAAGGGCTGCTATACTGACTTCCACATTGATTTCGGGGGCACGTCTGTGTGGTATCACGTGTTCAAGGGAGGAAAGGTAAGTTGTCATGTTTGTTTTCCAGATTGTATGTGGCAAAATAATGCATCCTGAGGCTCTCTGGTATACCCTCCCCCAATCCTGGTACTGTACATGTATTCTATTTCTGTTGAGGCGCTACAAATGAACCTGTTCCCTGTTTGTCTCAGCAATTGCTGCAGAGTCAGCAGACATCAGAGGATTGTTGCTAGGGTGTCCGTATGCACACCTTTGACGGATCACATTATACAAACTTGCAAAGGTCAAGCTAAGGCATGAAGAGGAAGCGAGGGGGAAGAACATTATGTGAAAGGATGAACAAATCTCCGAAATGTGCTGACTTCTCTAATATAAGCTGTAACCTTGAGAAATATATCGCCCTTGTTGTTAGATGACAACCAAAGCCACATCCCCAACTTTTATCTCCCTGTCCTGTGCTCAGGTGTTCTGGCTGGTGCCTCCGACACCTCATAACCTTGCACTGTATGAGGACTGGGTTCTGTCAGGCAAGCAGAGTGACGTCTTCCTGGGAGATCGTGCAGATGGCTGCCAGAGAGTTGAGCTAAAACAGGGCTACACCTTCTTCATCCCCTCTGGTGAGCTGCCTAGCATTTTGTTTTGATCTATTCCTATCATAATATCATGAATATCATTGTAACAAACCATACAGTATATGCACTGCTTTATTCAGGCATGTGTTTGAGAACATGTTTGGACATACCATGTCTGTCTGCCTGAGCATGTTTTGAGTGGGTCAGCTGGTTCTCATGATGTTTGGCTGGCTGTCCCGTTTCAGGCTGGATTCATGCAGTCTACACCCCCGAGGACACACTGGTGTTCGGAGGCAACATTCTGCACAGCTTTAACATTCCCATGCAACTCTCAATCTATGAGATAGAGAACAGGACTAAGGTAGGCTGTCTCATACAGGTGTTCCAGTACTGATGCTTCACTCCACCTCTGACCTGCTCCATTAGTGAAACCATTAGTGAAACTAAACTGTGTCTCTACAATGAAGATGGATGGGGAAAAAGCCTCACCTCATACAAACAAGTCTAGGTCACTTAGTGTGCTATGTCAATGAGTATGAGAACTGAATAGTCTCTTCCTCAGCCCCTACCTCTGTTTTTTTTACAGATCTGAACTGGATAGGGGAAGTTGGGAAGCTAGGGATTGAAACGAGGCAGGAATGTGACACAAAGGCCCAGGTGCTGAACTTTCTGTCATTGGCATTACCATCCAATTGAGAGACAGACTGATGTGCTAATGATGGCACGGATGAGGTCTGTGCCCGCAAACAAAAATCCATCCATATTCATGTGGAAATAGTCTGTGACAGCGGTTCATGTAAAATCAGAATACAGCGCTAAAAGGGCAGAAATGAATCACGGAGCTTGTTGTGTCATATTGGCTTAATCTCTCGTGGAGAGATCCTGTGCGTAAACCAAAGAATCTGACACTGACTATTTGGATGTATAATTGGGCAAAGGCGGTGCTTAAGCAATTTTAAACTCCAGGGGTGATAAACACAGGTTCAATTAGTGAAGGGGAGGGGGTTTTGGCTGAGAGTTTCTTTTTGCTAGGGTGGAGACGCAAACCGAACCGTATGGACCCAACACAGCTGATTAAATGACCCAATATTTAAATTCTGGGTTAACTGAGATTACATACTGGCAGCCTGAGACTGAAATACTTAAAGGAAAGAGTGTTTCTCTTCTTTTCACAAACTCCCAGGGGCTTCTTATGTTGATGAAATATAGTGTATATGAGCCTATTGCTTTTGTGTGTATGCATGTGTTTGTACTGTATATGACCTAATTAGAGGAATGTCTAGAAATATTTCACTATTTTTATTCCGGTATTCTTTCCAATAATAAGATCGGAGTAGTTGCTGTAATGATATGGATGCTTGTCCTGCAGGCTTTGAGATTTATATGGATACTTGGCTAAATGTAGCTTTCTCAGTTATGATGGATAGCTGGTTAGAAGAGTCAGCTTTGCTGAAAGTACAGTACTATTTTTGTTTCTGCTGGAAAAGAGGTATGAGAGAAACAGAGACAGTTTCATATGCTCCCCAGGGCTTGGCACGTTGCGTTCACTCTATTTTTACACCTCAACACAGAAATGGAGCTGGAGAAAGAAAGGATTATCACTGAAAAGTGTTGATCTGTATGAAATCATCTCAGCGAGATAAATATAGCTGTGTTTCTTAGAGGAGAGTGGGAATCAGATCATGCTGCTGTGTCTGAGAGGGCAAGCTCTCCCTGGAGAGATGGGAATGAATGGAAGAGCTTGGCCTTGAACAGGGCCTCTGGTTTGCCAGTGTATGTTTAACGTAACTGTTGTCTCTATCAAATGCAGTTGAATTGTTCAACTAGTTTCTTACACGACATGACCAAAAGTATGCAATCCAGTCAGACACAAGCATTAGTGAGGTCGGAAGCTGATGTTGGATGATTATGCCTGGCTCGCAGTAGGCTTTCCAATTCATCACAAAGGTGTTTTATGGGGTTGAGATCAGGGCTCTGTGTAGGCCAGTTAAGTTCTTACACACCGATCTCGACAAACCATTTCTTTATGGACCTCGCTTTGTGCACTGGGGAATTGTCATGCTGAAACAGGAAAGGGCCTTCCCCCAAACTGTTGCCACCAAGTTGGAAGCACAGAATCGACTAGAATGTAATTGTATGCTGTAGTGTTAAGATTTCTCTTCACTGGAACTAAGGGGCCAAGCCCAAACCATGAAAAACCGCCACAGACCATTATTCCTCCTCCACCAAACTTTACAGTTGGCACTATGTATTAGGGCAGGTAGCGTTCTCCTGGCATCAGCCAAACCCAGATTCGTCCGTCGGACTGCCAGATGGTGAAGCTCGATTCATAAAATCACATTTTATTTGTCACATGCGCCGAATAAAACCGGTGTAGCATTCCACAGTAAGGTCGAGTTTACAAGCCCTTAACCAACAATGCAGTTTTAGAAAAATATTTACTAAATAAACTAATGTAAAAAATAAGAGCAACAATAAAATAACAATAACGAGGCTATATACAGGGGGTACCGGTACTGAGTCAATGTGTGGGGGTACAGGTTAGTTGAGGTAATATGTACGTGTAGGTAGAGGTAAAGCGAAGATGTATAGATAATATACAGCGAGTAGTAGCAGCAGTGTCAAAGGAGAAGGGGGGGGGGTCAGTGCAAATAGTCCGGGTAGCCATTTGATTAGCTGTTCTGCAGTCTTATGGCCTGGGGGTCGAAGCTGTTAAGGAGCCTTTTGGACCTAGACTTGGCACTCCGGTACTGCTTGCCGTGCGGAAGCAGAGAGAACAATCTATGACCAGAGTGGCTGGAGTCTCAGGCAATTTTTAGGTCCTTCCTCTGACACCACCTGGTATAGAGGTCCTGGATTGCAGGAAGCTTGGCCCCAGTGATGTAATGGGCCGTACACACTACCCTCTGTTGTGCCTTGAGGTCGGTGGCCGAGCAGTTGCCATACCAGGCAGTGATGCAGCCAGTTAGGATGCTCTCGAGGGTGCAGTTGTAGAACCTTTTGAGGATCTGAGGACCCATGCCAAATATTTTCAGTCTCCTGAGGGGGAATAGGTTTTGTTTTGCCCTCTTCACGACTGTCTTGGTGTGTTTAGACCATGATAGTTTGTTGGTAATGTGGTCACCAATGAACTTGAAGCTCTCAACCTGCTCCACTACAACCCCATCGACGAGAATGGGGGCGTCCTTGGCCCTCCTTTTCCTGTAGCCCACGATCATCTCCTTTGTCTTGATCACGTTGAGGGAAAGGTTGTTGTCCTGGCACCACACTGTCAGTTCTCTGACCTCCCTATAGGCTGTGTCATTGTTGCCGGTGATCAGGCCTACCACCGTGCTTGGCCGTGCAGTCCTATCAAGAAGTCCAGGATCCAGTTGCAGGGGGAGGTGTTTAGTCCCAGGGTCCTTAACTTAGTGATGAGCTTTGAGGGTACTATGGTGTTGAACGATGAGCTGTTGTCAATTAACAGCATTCTCACATAAGTGTTCCTTTTGTCCAGGTGGGAAAGGGCAGTGTGGAGTGCAATAGAGATTGTGTCATCTGTGGATCTGTTGGGGTGGTAGGCAAGTTGGAGTGGGTCTATGGTTTCTGGGATGATGGTGTTAATGTGAGCCATGACCAGCCTTTCAAAGCACTTCATGGCTACAGATGTGAGTGCTATGGGTCGGTAGTCATTTAGGCAGGTTACCTTGGTGTTCTAGGGCACAGGGACTATGGTGGTCTGCTTGAAACATGTAGGTATTACGGACTCGGCCAGGGACGTGTTGAAAATGTCAGTGAAGACACTTGCCAGTTGGTCAGGGCATGCTCGGAGTACACGTCTTGATAATCCGCCTGGCCTTGTGAATATTGACCTGTTTAAAGGTCATTCTCACGTCGGCTATGGCAAGCGTGATCACACAGTTGTCCGGAACAGCTGGTGCTCTCATGCATGCTTCACTGTTGCTTGCCTCGAAGCGAGCATAGAAGTCATTTAGCTCGTTTGGTAGGGTTCATCACTCCAGAGAACGTGTTTGACCTGCTCCAGAGTTCAATGGCGGCGAGCTTGACACCACTCCAGCTGGCACTTGACATTGCGCATGGTGATCTTAGGCTTGTGTGCGGCTGCTCTGCCATGGTAACCCATTTCATGAAGCTCCCGACGAACAGTTCTTGTGCTGACGATACTTCCAGAGGCAGTTTGAAATACGGAGTGTTTCAACCGAGGACAGACTATTTTTATGCGCTTCAGCACTCTGCGGTCCTGTTGTGAGCTTGTGTGGCCTACCACTTTGCAGCTGAGCCGTTGTTGCTCCTAGACATTTCCACTTCACAATAACCGTACTTACAGTTGACCAGGGCAGAAATTGGACAAACTGACTTTTTTGAAAAGGTGGCATCCTATGACGGTGCCACATTGAAAGTCTCTGAGCTCTTCAGTAAGGCCATTCTACTGCCAATGTTTGTCTATGGAGATTGCATGGCTGTGTGCTTTATTTTTTTTTACATTTTAATAACCCTGTCACCAATGGGTGTGGCTGAAATAGCAGACTCTACAAATTTGAAAGTGTTTCCACATACCTTTGTATTATATAGTAGCAGTAAAAAGTTTGGACATGCTGTGGTAGCCATGCTGGTTAAGTGTGCTTTGAATTCTGAATAAATCACTGACCGTGTCACCAGAAAAACACACCATCACACCACCACCTCCTCCTCCTCACGATGGGAACCACACATGCGGAGATCATCCGGTCACCTAATCTGCGTCTTACGAAGACACGACAGGGAACCAAAAATCTCAAATTTGGACAGATCAAAGGACAGATTTCTACTGGTCTAATGTCCATTGCTTGTGTTTCTTGGCCCAAGCAAGTCTCTTATTCTTATTGGTGTCCGTTAGTTGTAGTTTCTTTGCAGCAATTCGACCATGAAGGCCTGATTTACACAGTTTCCTCTGAACAGTTGATGTTGCGGTGTGTCTGTTACTTGAACTCTGTGAAGCATTTATTTGGGCTGCAATTTCTGAGGCTGGTAGCTCTGATTAATTTACCTTTGCAGCAGAAGTAATTCTGGGTCTTCCTTTCCTGTGGCGATCCTCATGTTTTAGCCTAGAGTAAATGATAACTGTCTAGTCCCAGACATTAGGCCTACTGCTTGAGTATTAATATAGAAGGAAGTAAATAAACCACCAGACCTGCAGTGAAGATTAGGCGTTAACTCTTGTTAATCATTACAAAATGGAGGCAGACTAAACATGGGAATGACTTCCCTCATTGTCTTTTTAGAGACTTTTGTTCTCTTAATTACATTTTCTCTCCAAACTCGTTTCAGGTTCATTCCAAGTTCCGCTACCCGTTCTACAATGAGATGTGCTGGTATGTCCTGGAGAGGTACGTGCACTGCCTGACCAAGCGCTCCCATCTCGCTCCGGAGTTTCACAGAGATCCTCTGCTAATCGGTGAGTGAGCCCAACTAATGGAGCTGTTTAACCAGTTCCCCGGGTGTGTCAATGAATGCTGCTTCAATCTTTCTTCTATCCCGAGAGCTCCTGCCTTGCACTCTTGTTGTAATTACCACTCACAAGTGGGTAACACTCTAATCCTTTGCTAAGAGCCAATGTTATAACACTTCTGACCTCTGTTTAATCAGTGAGACTGCGTTATCACAGAAATGATAGCTAGCATGATGAAAGTGACAGAAATTATAATCTGACCGGAATGGTTACACATATGGAGCACATCAGACTGGTCCTTTAGTCTTCTCTCATCCTCCTCCTGCACTTCTTCAGATTTGGAGACGAAGCTGAGCACTGAGAGCCCCTCCTCTGACTCGCGGAGTCAGGACATGGACGAGGAGGACTCCTGCGAGACGCAGCAGGAACAAGATGAACGGAGTGACAGGTCAGCATTTGATGACCCTTGCTCTCCTGATAACAGGAAGGGTAAACCCAGCGCCCCTCAGCCTCTTAAAGCTGCCTTGGATGATAGCTGCATCCCCACCTCCATCCAGCCTCCAGAGCTCCCCAAAACCCCCTCTGGTTCACCAGGCTCAGAGTCTCAGAGTAAATGGACTCATTTGACTGAGTTTGAACTGAAGGGCCTTAAGGCCCTGGTGGAGAAGCTGGAAGCACTCCCCGAAAATAAGAAATGTGTCCCAGATGGCATGGAGGACCCCCAGGCCCTGCTTGATGACATGAAGGTATGTGCCTAGCCCAGCTCAGCTCTAATGTATTTTCTGTCTCTGTGTAAATATCTGGACGTACCATTACAAAACACAGGAACTTACATTACTCTTTTACCCGTTCCCCAGGTTGTCTTGAAGGAACATGAAGACGATGATCCCAAAATGGCTGCCACTGGTGTACCTGTGGTGTGCTGGCCCAAGAAGTCTTCCAAGGTGAGAATGCGGTGTTTGTAGCCTCATTATTGTCATTCATCTGTCATCTGAAAGCCTGCCCATATTCATACTCTGTCTTGGCCTAGTAGAGCAGGGTGTATATCGTGATTTTGGTACTCGTGTCTCTCTCTCCTCTCTCTCAAACTAGATTATCTTCTTCCCTAGAGCAGTGGTTGTACTTATTTGCATAATTTTGATTTAGCGGGCTGCAGAATTGCCTAACGAGGGAGATAATGAGATTTTCTGTATTTTTTTGCTCCTCATCTCTTCCATGTCACAGCTGGGTCTCATCCACAGTGTCTGTCATTGTTGGATAATTAACACTGTTCTGCTTCATCTTGTTTACGAAGTGAGGGCTTTGAGTTTACTGATAAAAGGTTAACTAAAACTATGCTCCTTATGGGTGATCTATCTAGGCCTATTGATCAGCTTGACAAATAATTTGCAAATAAGTCTGATTTATTATTTTGTATCGAAGTCCCAAAATGCTTAATTGTGTCACTGCATCTCATTAGACATCACTTCTACTGTTGTATTGACTAAGACAGAATGGGGATTGAGGGGAGGAGTGGCGGCATGATAGAAAATGATCTGTGTGAAGCCCCTTTTGATCTTTAACTTCCTGTACTGCATTAAAAGCTCCAACCACAGTACAGCTGGACATAAAGTAGAAGCCAGAGCAGAGCAATCAAAGCCAGATTCACTGATGCAGCGGGCAGGCAGGAAAGCAACAGACTAGATCAATCCCTTACAAAGAAGTGTGCTGTGGACACAGTAGCACATAGCTGCATATGGGATGGATTTTGATCATAGAAATCTGTTGTCTGCTGCTCCCCCTACACGTCGTTGATCAATTTAAAGGCCAGCTGCTGATTCTGTGGGCTCTTTGTGTGTTCCTTTTGGAATAAAACACCATCTGTCTCTCTATTGGCTGAATTTGTCTGGTCTTCCTTCCCAGTGATCCGGCTCATGTAGGAATATTCCCAAACTGGTTCTGCATTCTCCTTCCTAACTGGAAGAAGGTGGGGCTCCACTGCACATATTCAAATACCTTATCTGCATATGGTCTCCCCATTGGCTGCACTGTCTCCCTGTACTCCTTCCTCCCAGAGACCTAACCATTCCCTATTCATGAGCTAGCCTGCTCTGCTCTGCTGTGTATATTGCCTTTGCTGGAAGATTGTGGAGCAGGAGGGAGGGCTGTGCGGTAGACGGCAGCAGCAGCTGGATGAGGAGGAGGCTCAGGCTGGGGCGGGCTGCAGCCATGTCAGTTTGCTGTGAGTTGGTCAGGGTATGAAAAACAGCCATGGCCATGTCGCTGAGCACTGACGATGAGGATTACGACTCAGAGGCTGAGCAGGTTGGTTAGCGCACTGAACTCCTCGGAACATAGCAGAGGAGAGGAGAGAAATGTGTCTGTCGGTGAGGCACAGTTAATTGAGCTGATTGTTGTATGGAAAGGGGCCACCTGAAGAGAAATGCTGCTTCTGTTTCTGTGTTAGCCTCCTTTCTTGTGTTCTTTATTTTCTTCCCTGTGCTTGTAGGTTGATTTACAGGTTGTGTGTGGGTGTGTGTGTGCCTGAGAAATGCAGTAAGGAGGTGAGATGGCACAGACCGTTCAGACAGCAGCGTCAGTCCTCAGGGAAACTACTGGTTGTTCCAGAACAGGGAAGAGAAATGAGATAAACAACAAGAATGTGTGTGAGAGATCAGGCAGAAAGATGCAGATTATAGATGAATATTTAATAGGTTCAGTTGTATGAACAGGGAAGAATACATCTGATGCATTTAATATATTTATTGTGCCTGCAATTGTGTATGATAATGAGGGAATATAGTTGATGTGTACCGTATCAATTGGCCATGTGCATGTAAACGCTGAGGAAGATTGTGTTTGTGTATAGACTCCTCTGCCACATAGTCATAGCACTGCATTCCACAGCCCCTTCCAATTATACACTGACTGTGAGTGTGTTTATCATTGGATACAGTTTAATTCTTTTCGATCCTGCCACAGATGAGATGGCGGAAGATCTTTTTTTCCTCCCTGTTGCCGTTGATATCAACACAGCATTTGTACGTGGTGTTCTTGTTCGATAGGGATGTGCATGTTTTTGGTGTTAAAAAACAACAACATATCACCTCCATCTCAACGGTCTGGTTGCAGATTATTATTTTTTTTTTTACAGTGCCTATGAGATGATAGGTTGATTGAGATAAATGCTTTTGAGTTGTTATATCAAGAGCAAATTCATCAGGCTTGTAAATCCCCCAGAGGCCCACAATAACAGTGTCAATGTTTGGACAACTGTTTTTTTTTTTTTACAGTACTTCTGGGCGCTCACTGTGCCTCAGTCTAAGAGAGCCTTGTATCTATTATTCCTCGCTCGCATTTCCTCTTGAAGTTTACCAGCAGTGGTGTTTTATCTAAGGTCCCACATCGTGTTTGTTTGTGCTGTATGACTGATTGGGCGTGTGCCTGTGTGGATATGGGCTATTCAAGTTGAGCAGGTCTTCCTGTGTTCCACTGTGACGCAGTAGGTTATTACACTGTGGCACATACTCCCAACGCCTCTGCTGAACCTCAGCTTTGCTGAGCTAAGGAATAGCACGCTGGTTTGTAGAGGAATGTTCATCATCATACCTTAGATCTAGGGTCCTGTGTCTTGGTTAATCATGTCACATGACCTGGATTTTCAGCATTATTTTAAGCCTTTTCCAGAAATGAGAATTAGACCAAAAATGAAAGCAATTGTCTGAGGATGGTTCTGGACTATCTGACATAAAAAGAAAATGGGACAGCTTTGATAAAAAAGCTTTAAATAAAGGTTAAAATCCATGTCATGTGACATGATTAACCAAATCACAGGGCCCTACTAGCTAGCTACATAACATGCCTACATGTGTGCTCTGGTAATAAATTACATAGTTTACAGATAACAAACTTTTTAGGCATGGAAGGCTTTGACGCTGATGAGCTGGATAAGCTACATTTCATTGCATGTCCTTGCAAGGAGATATTATGCTCCCTGTACAGTCTCCATTTGGGATATGATGAGGAACATCTTATGTCACTCAGTGACCTGGGCTTCCTGAGACTGACTGATGGGTCAGTTCAGGTTCTGTACAGTTAGTTTCACTTCCTCTTTTTAGATGGAGATTTACACCCTTCTGTCACTGCCCTGCAGGATTCCCAATCCTATTATGTTTTTGTGTTGCTGGGAGACGAGAATTTTCAAGACAATGTGGAGGGCTGTCTGGAACATATTTTCTCATGTAAGGTCCGTTGTCCTTTGGGGTCAGGTCCGATCTGACAGCGATAGATCTACTCCTTTGAGGCAGGTTAACTTGAAAATCACTAAATGCTGTCAGGTAACCTGTTGGGTTATGACTTTTGATATGGGCAAATGGATCCTCTGTCATTGTCTATGGTTGCTTGTGACAGATATGTCAAGGAGGTGACCGGTGACAGGACAGATCATAGAACACTGTATGTTAGGGCTGGGAATTGCCAGGGACCTCACGGTACAATATTATCACGATACTTAGGTGCCGATACGATATGTATTATGATTCTATATGTATTGCGATCCGATAATGCGATTTGATGTTTCAAACATATTGCTGACTGTACAGTGCATTCGGAAAGTATTCAGACCATTTGGACTTTTAACACGTGTTGTTACATTACAGCCTTATTCTAAAATTGATGAAACAAACATTTTTCCATCAATTTACACACAATACCCCATAATGACAAAGAGAAAACAGCTTTTTAGAAGTGTTATCAAATTTATAAAATACAAAAAGCATACCTTGTTTACATAAATATTCAGACTCTTTGCTATGAGACTCGAAATTGAGCTCCGGTCCATCCTGTTTCCATTGATCATCCTCGAGATGTTTCTCCTACTTGATTGAAGTCCACCTGTTGTCCAGAAGGACAACCATCTCTGCAGCACTCCACCAATCAGGCCTCTATGGTAGAGTGGCCAGACGGAAGCCACTCCTCAGTAAAAGGAACATGTCAGCCCGCTTGGATTTTGCCAAAAGGCACTTAAAGAAACAAGATTCCTCTGGGCTTTTGCCAAAAGGCACTTAAAGAAACAAGATTCCTCTGGGCTGATGAAACCAAGATTGAACTCTTTGGCCTGAATGCCAAGTGTTACATCTGGAGGAAACCTGGCACCATCCCTACGGTGAAGCATGGTGTTGGCAGCATCATGCTGTGAATATGTTTTTCAGTGGAAGGGACTGGGAGACTAGTCAGGATCGAAGGAAAGATGAATGGAGCAAAGTACAGGACCTGAGATGGGGCGAAGGTTCACCTTCCAACAGGACAATGACCCTAAGCCAAGACAATGCAGGAGTGGCTTTGGGACAAGTCTCTGAATGTCCTTGAATGGCCCAGCTAGAGCCCGGATTAGAACCCAATCGAACATCTCTGGAGAGACCTGAAAATATCTGTGCAGTAACACTCCCCGTCCAACCTGACAGAGCTTGAGAGGATCTGCAGAGAATAATTGGAGAAACTCCCCAAATACAGCTGTGCCAAGCTTGTAGCGTCATACTCAAAGACTCGAGGCTGTAATCGCTGCCAAAGGTACGTCAACAAAGTACTGAGTAAAGGGTCTGAATACTTATGTAAATGTGATATTTGGCATGGGTCCCCAGATCCTCAAAAGGTTCTACAGCTGCACCATCGAGAGCATCCTGACCGGTTGCATCACCGCCTGGGATGGAAACTGCTCGGCATCTGACCGCAAGGCACTACAGAGGGTAGTGCGAACGGCCCAGCCAAGCTTCCTGCCATTCAGGACCTATATAATGGGCAGTGTCAGAGGAAAGCCCATAAAATTGTCAGAGACTCCAGTCAACCAAGTTATAGGCTGTTTTCCCTGTTACCGCACGGCAAGAGGTACCTGAGCGCCAAGTCTCGTACCAAAAGGCTCCTCAACAGCTTCCACCCCCAAGCCATAAGATGACTGAACAATTCATAAAATCGCCAATGGACAATATACATACATACCCCCCCCCCTTTTTTGTACACTGCTGCTACTCACTGTTTGTTTGTTATCTATGCATAGTCACTTCGCCCCCACCTACATGTACATATTACCTTAACAATGACTCGGTACCGGTGAACCCTGTATATAGCCTTTTTATTCTTATTGTGTTACTTTTTATTCTTATTTATTATTTTAGTCTACTTGGTAAATATTTTCTTCTTCTTGAACTGCACTGTTGGTTAAGGGCTTGTAAGTAAGCATTTCAAGTCTATACTTGTCGTATTCATGTGACAAAGTTTAAAAAACATATTTTAATTTTATCTTGATACATTTTCAGAAATGTCAACCTGTTTTTGCTTTGTGATTATTGGGTATTGTATGTAGACTGATTTAGGGAAAAAACGATTTCATCAATTTTAGAATAAGGCTGTAACGTAACAAAATGTGGAAAAAGTCAAGGGGTCTGAATACTTCCCACTGTATGTCTGCTGCAGAGAGACAAGAGAGAGCATAAGAAAACAAGTCTTCTTTAGTTATCTGCACTTCCTTTCTGGCTCAGTCAGGCCCCGAGTCTGTAATCCAAACAGAGATCCTTGGATTCCACCACAGATTATAGATGCCCCCAATATCTAAAATAAAATATTATTTTGCCTAGATCTCTGATCACCCCAGCCTAGCCACTCTGCTTGGTGTACACTTGTTTTAGGATAAGTCTATAACAAGGCAAGGTTTAGCCTCTGACCCTGATGTTCTTCTCTGATAGGTTATTTGCGTTTTCTCTGTCCAGTGGTAGCAGCACTTGGTTGGCTACCCAACTCTCTCTACATGTCACAGGAATAGTAGGAAGTCTGTTGTTGCTATGCTGATCCTTGGAAAATGTGCACTGCTGATGTTGCTATAGAAATCTGATACACCTGATTGGCTGTGGCTGTTTTTTGTTCCGTTCCTTGCTGTAATTGTGATCACTGATTTCTCTCATCTCTTCCTACTGCTCTCAGTAGGCTAGGTGGAGAATGTTATGATGACATAACCATTCTATTGAATTCAAACACCTCATTACATCATGCAAATTCTTCCGAAGCGGTTTGTGGTTTTATTCTTGCAAAACCTGTTAGTCCCGCTGGTTAGTCATTGAGTGAGGATAGGGAGGAGGTGGAGTGTGCACAGCTTAGTGATTTAGTATGAGGATCAAAGGGATTAGTGAATTAGCAATTTCAATGTTGTTATTATTCTGACTCACATAGTGTTTTGCATAATGCTCTTCAGATAGAAATATAAAGCAGTACACACCCAGTGTTGCTGGTGCAGCTCTGAGCAGTCAGTCAGCATTCACCTGCATTTCCTTAGTACATGCCCTTTCCAACTGAAAATCACAGGATGGTGGGAAAGTAACACATGTTCTGTACCGTGGGTTGCTGTGGAAACAAGTGCCTGCTGGATATCTGCCATTTGAATTCACAGTAACCACATTTCCTCTGGTATAGCTCGTGCCCCATCACCATATACTGTACACAGCTAGGTTATATACTGAACAAAAATATAAACGCAACATGTAAAGTGTTGGTCCCATGTTTCACGAGCTGAAATAATAGATATGAAGTCAGTATGAGGGTTAGCTCAAGATAGAATGAAAGGTGGCTAGTGCGTGGAAGAGTATCTGTAGAGTTCAAAAAGTACTTGCACTCAACCATGAAGAGGAATAACCCAAAGAGGCCAAGATGCAAAAATATTATCATTAATTTAATCCACACTCAAAATAATACAGAAAGTGCAAGGTGCTAATAAAACAAATTCATTAAACTGAGCATACGTTTTGGCCTCATGCCTTCATCAGTGCTGTACAAACAAATTAAGAAGATACGCACTTAAAACACCTGCTGTGCGTAACAGGCGCAACAGGTGCAAGCAGATAGTTAATTAGAGATTGGCAAATGGGGAGTCGATGCATATTAAAAAGGAATATATAAAGTATCAAAAATTGACAATTTGTCAGGTATAATTGGAAAGAGACAATCTGGGCTACATAGCAATATCAGAAGCAATAGATATGAAATACTTGAGTAGGCTAAAAAGCTCAGAGATCCCATACGCACAAAAAGCTTATTTCTCTCAAATTTTGTGCAGACATTTGTTTACATCCCTGTTAGTGAGCGTTTCTCCTTTGCCAAGATAATCCATCCCCCTGACAGGTGTGGCATATCAAGAAGCTGATTAAACAGCATGATCATTACACAGGTGCACCTTGTACTGGGGACAATAAAGGCCACTCAAAATGTGCAGTTTTGTCAAATAACACAATGCCACAGATGTCACAAGTTTTGAGGGAGCGTGCAATTGGCATGCTGACTGCAGGAGTGTCCACCAGAGATGTTTCCAGAGAATGTTATGTTCCTTTCTCTACCAAAAACTGCCTCCAACTTAGTTTTAGAATTTGTCAGTACGTCCAACCAGCCTCACATCCGCAGACTACGTGTATGGTGTTGTGTGGGCGAGCGGTTTGCTGATGTGAACAGAGTGCCCCATGGTGGGGTTATGGGCAGGCATAAGCTACGGACAGTGAACAAAATTACATTTTATACAGTGGGGCAAAAAAGTATTTAGTCAGCCACCAATTGTGCAAGTTCTCCCACTTAAAAATATGAAAGAGGCCTGTAATTTTCATCATAGGTACACTTCAACTATGACAGAAAAAATGAGGAAAAAAAAATCCAGAAAATCACATTGTAGGATTTTTAATGAATTTATTTGCAAATAATATAAGTATTTGGTCACCTACAAACAAGCAAGATTTCTGGGTCTCACAGACCTGTAACTTCTTCTTTAAGAGGCTCCTCTGTCCTCCACTCGTTACCTGTATTATTGGCACCGGTTTGAACTTGT
Organism: Oncorhynchus mykiss; assembly: GCF_013265735.2. NCBI lineage: Eukaryota > Metazoa > Chordata > Actinopteri > Salmoniformes > Salmonidae > Oncorhynchus > Oncorhynchus mykiss. The sequence continues at coordinate 21,921,789 of NC_048576.1, forward strand.
TATCAGTATAAATGACACCTGTCCACAACCTCAAACAGTCACACTCCAAACTCCACTGTGGCCAAGACCAAAGAGCTGTCAAAGGACACCAGAAACAAAATTGTAGACCTGCACCAGGCTGGGAAGACCGAATCTGCAATAGGTAAGCAGCTTGGTTTGAAGAAATCAACTGTGGGAGCAATTATTAGGAAATGGAAGACATACAAGACCACTGATAATCTCCCTCGATCTGGGGCTCCACGCAAGATCTCACCCCGTGGGGTCAAAATGATCACAAGAACGGTGAGCAAAAATCCCAGAACCACACGGGGGGACCTAGTGAATGACCTGCAGAGAGCTGGGACCAAAGTAACAAAGCCTACCATCAGTAACACACTACGCCGCCAGGGACTCAAATCCTGCAGTGCCAGACGTGTCCCCCTGCTTAAGCCAGTACATGTCCAGGCCCGTCTGAAGTTTGCTAGAGAGCATTTGGATGATCCAGAAGAAGATTGGGAGAATGTCATATGGTCAGATGAAACCAAAATATCACTTGTCGTGTTTGGAGGACAAAGAATGCTGAGTTGCATCCAAAGAACACCATACCTACTGTGAAGCATGGGAGTGGAAACATCATGCTTTGGGGCTGTTTTTCTGCAAAGGGACCAGGACGACTGATCCGTGTAAAGGAAAGAATGAATGGGGCCATGTATCGTGAGATTTTGAGTGAAAACCTCCTTCCATCAGCAAGGGCATTGAAGATGAAATGTGGCTGGGTCTTTCAGCATGACAATGATCCCAAACACACCACCCGGGCAACGAAGGAGTGGCTTCATAAGAAGCATTTCAAGGTCCTGGAGTGGCCTAGCCAGTCTCCAGATCTCAACCCTGCTCTAGAGGAGATCTGCATGGAGGAATGGGCCAAAATACCAGCAACAGTATGTGAAAATCTTGTGAAGACTTACAGAAAACGTTTTACCTCTGTCATTGCCAACAAAGGGTATATAACAAAGTATTGAGAAACTTTTGTTATTGACCAAATACTTATTTTCCACCATAATTTGCAAATAAATTCATTAAAAATCCTACAATGTGATTTTCTGGACTTTTTTTCCTCATTTTGTCTGTCATAGTTGAAGTGTACCTATGATGAAAATTACAGGCCTCTCATCTTTTCAAGTGGGAGAACTTACACAATTGGTGGCTGACTAAATACTTTTTTGCCCCACTGTAGATGGCAATTTGAAAGCACAAAGATAACGTGACAAGATCCTGAGACCCATTGTCGTGCCATTCATCCGCCGCCATCATCTAATGTTTGAGCATGATAATGCACGGGCCCATGTCGCAAGGATCTGTACACAATTCCTGGAAGCTGAAAATGTCCCAGTTCTTCCATGGTCTGCATACTCACCAAACATGTCACCGATTTGAGCACGTTTGGAATGCTCTGGATTGACGTTTACGACAGCATGGTCCAGTTCCCGCCAATGTCCAGCAACTTCACACAACCATTGAAGAGTGGGACCACATTCCACAATCAACAGTAAGATCAACTCTATGTGAAGATGTTGCACTGCATGAGGAAAATGGTCACACCAGATACTTACTGGATTTCTGATCCACGCCTCTACTTTAAATTTTTTTTTTAAAAGGTGTCTGTGACCAATCGATGCAGATCTGTTTTCCCAGTCATGTGAAATCCCATAGATTAGGGCCTAATTGACTGATTTCCTTATATGAACTGTAACTCCAGTAAAACTTTTAAAATTATTGCATGTTGTGTTTTGTTATATTTTTGTTCAGTGTATATACAGTACAAAAGTACATGGACACCTGCTCGTCGAATATCTCTTTCCAAAATCATGGGCATTAATATGGATTTGGTCCCTCCTTTGCTGCTATAACAGCCTCCACTCTTCTGGGAAGACTTTCCACTAGACGTTGGAACATTGCTGCTGGGACTTGCTTACATTCAGCCACGAGCATTAGTGAGGTCGGGCACTGATGTTTGGCGATTCGGCCATACCCAAAGAGACTTGCAGCTGTAATTGCTACAAAAGGTGGCTCGACAAAGTATTGACTTTGGGTGGGAGGTGAATAGTTATGCACGCTCAAGTTTTCTGTTTTCTTTGTGTCTTATTTCTTGTTTCTTTCACAATAAAAAATATTTAGCATATTCAAAGTGGTAGGCATGTTGTGTAAATCAAATCATACAAACCCCCAAGAAATCCATTTTAATTCCAGGTTGTAAGGCAACAAAATAGGAAAAATGTCAAGGGGGGTGAATACTTTAGCATGCCACTGTATTAAATTTTAAAAAATCATCTTTGAGAACTAACTCACCAAAATAAAAGCTAGGGGGAAAAAAATAATACATTCGGGATTATTTATTTTATGTTTGAGCATAACACAGCATTAGCCATGGCAAACTGCATAGAATTGCAGGAAATTTGGAACTGCACATTTTTCTCATCTCCACGGCAGGATGTTAAATTGCAGGGAATTTGCAACATTTTTGCTTCGCTCCATGTGTAGAATTGCAGGTAATTGGCTTAAAATGCAAACATTACTCTGCACATGGTCGATGGGCCGACCATGGCATTGCCACATCCCCCTGCCACACCCACCTTTTTGATCCAGAAAAATATTTTAACATGTGTGTGTGTGTTTTATGAGCAGCACATACAACGTTGTCTCAACATTGGCTCAGAGCCAGAAATAAGAGGGGAAAATAAACACTCTCAGGAAGAAATAGACTCAATAATGGAAAATGCTCCACATCAAAGCAGGCCCTCTCCCCTCCCCTCCATCTCTCACTGCCTTCAATTTAATTTTACAGCATATTTAAACTTGTGCCCTCTCGTTGTTACGTAAAAGTGTTAGTGTTTTGGCATACAATGTTGCTAGGGAAACATGGAAATACTTTCAAACCAAGCTTTTAAGATGTTGGAGTGCAGATGATTTGAGTTAGAAAAATTGCATGTTCTCACTTGAGTGTGGTCAGATGTTGATGACTTCAAATTGTATTAGTCACACAGCCGAATTCAACGAGCCATTTGCAATGCAAATAGTCTGGGTAGCCATTTGATTAGATGTTCAGGAATCTTATGGCTTGGGGGTAGAAGCTGTTTAGATGCATCTGGGACCTAGATGTGGCGCTATGGTACCGCTTGCCTTGCGGTAGCAGAGAGAACATTGTACGACTAGTGTGGCTGGAGTCTTTGGCAATTTTTAGGGCCTTCCTCTGACACCACCTGGTATAGAGGTCCTGGATGGCAGGAAGCTTTGCCTCAGTGATGTACTGGGCCGTACGCACTACCCTCTGTATTGGTGGCCAAGCAGTTGCCATACCAGGCAGTGATGCAACCAGTCAGGATGCTCTCGATGGTGTAGCTGTAGAACCTTTTGAGCATCTGAGGACCCATGCAAAATCTTTTCAGTCTCCTGAGGGGGAATATGTTTTGTCGTGCCCTCTTCACGACTGTCTTGGGGTGCTTCCTTGGACCATGTTAGTTTGTTGGTGATGTTGACACCAATTTAACTTGAAGCTCTCAACCTGCTCCACTACAGCCCAGTTGATGAGAATGGGGGTGTGCTCGGTCCTCTTTTTCCTGTAGTCCACAATAATCTCCTTTGTCTTGATCACGTTGAGGGAGAGGTTGTTTGCACCACACGACCAGGTCTCTGACCACCTCCCTATAGGCTGTCTCGTCGTTGTCGGTGACCAGGCCTACCACTGTTGTCATCGACAAACTTAATGATGTTGTTGGAGTTGTGCCTGGCCGTGGAGTCATGAGTGAACATGGAGAACAGGAGGGGACTGACCATTCACCCCTGAGGGGCTCCTGTGTTGAGAATCAATGTGGCGGATGTGTTGCTATCTACCCTTACCACATGGGGGCTGCCCGTCAGGAAGGAAGCTTATTGATGAGCTTTGAGGGCACTATGGTGTTGAACGCTGAGCTGTAGTCAATGTATAGCATTCTCACATAGGTGTTTCTTTTGTTCAGGTGGGAAAGGGCAGTGTGGAGTGCAGTAGAGATTGCATCATCAGTTAGGATGGTATGCAAATTGGAGAGGGTCTATGGTTTCTGAGATAATGGTGTTGCGGTGAGCCATGACCAGCCTTTCAAAACACTTCATGGCTACAGACGTGAGTGCTACGGGTTGGTAGCCATTTATGCAGGATTCCTTAGTGTTCTTGGGCACAGGGACGATGGTGGTCTGCTTGAAACATGTTGGTATTACAGACTCGGACAGGGAGAAGTTGAAAATGTCAGTGAAGACACTTACCAGTTGGTCAACGCATGCTCGCAGTACACATTCTGGTAATCCGTCTGGCCCTGTTGACCTGTTTTAAAGGTCTTACTCACATCAGCTGCGGAGAGCGTGATCACACAGTCTAACGGAACAGCTGATGCTCTCATGCATGTTTCGGTGTTATTTGCCTCGAAGCGAGCATAGAGGTAGTTTAGCTCGTCTGGTAGGCTCGTGTCACTGGGAAGCTCTCGGGTGTGCTTCCCTTTGTAGTCTGTAATGGTTTGCAAGCCCTGCCATATCTGACAAGCGTCAGAGCCGGTATAGTATGATTCGATCTGAGTCCTGTATTGACGCTTTGCCTGTTTGATGGTTCATCGGGGGGGCATAGCGGGATTTCTTATAAGCTTCCGGGTTAGATTCCCACTCCTTGAAAGCGGCAGCTCTAGCCTTTAGCTCAGTGCGAATGTTGCTTGTAATTCATGGCTTCTGGTTGTGGTATGTACGTATGGTCACTGTGGGGATGACGTCATCAATGCATTTATTGATGAAGCCAATGACCAATGTGGTGTACTCCTCAATGCCATCGGAGGAATCCCGGAACATATTCCAGTCTGTGCTAGCAAAACAGTCATGTAGCTTAGCATCTGCTTCATCTGACCCATTTTTTATTGATTAAGTCACTGGTGCTTCCTGCAGGAATCAGGATAGATTTACGGTCAGATTTGCCAAATGGAGGGCGAGGGAGAGCATTGTATGCGTCTCTGTGAGTGGAGTAAAGGTGGTCCAGAGGTGTTGAATTTATTTATTTAAAAAAAAAAAACCTCTTCCTCTGTTTGCACATTTAACATGCTGATAGAAATTTGGTAAGACTGATTTAAGTTTTCCTGCATTAAAGTCCCCAACTACTACGAGCACCGCCTCAGAATACATGGCAGAATACAGCTCATTCAGTGCGGTCTTAGTGCCAGCCATCGCTATCAAAGAGTCTTTTGGCAACAGCAATTAGCTGCTAGGGCATTTACCATGAAGATATTAACTTTGTCTGTTAGCTTGCTAACGGACGTATGTACATTTTTGTAATATAATGTCTGTGGTGGTATGTAGACCACTACGAAAAATACAGATGGACTCTCTAGGTAGGTGTATAGCTTATCAGGAGATGCTCTACCTCAGGTGAGCAAAACCTTGAGACTTCCCTAGATATCGTTCACCAGCTGTTATTTACAAAAATACATAGTCCGCCGACCATTGTCTTACCAGACGCTGCTGTTATATCCTGCCGATACAGTGTAGAACCAGCCAGCTGTATGTTGATAATGTTCTCGTTCAGCCATGACTCCATGAAGCATAAGATATTACAGTTTTGAATGTTGGTAGTTTAATCTTCCGTGTAGGTCATTGATTTTATTTTTCAAAGATCGCACATTTGCTAGCAGAATGGAAGGCAATGGGGTTTATTAGATCGCTAATGAATTCTCAGAAGGGAGCCCGCCCTCTGGCTCCTTTTTCTCTGCATTCTCTTCACTCAAATGACAGGGATCTAGGCCTGATCCCATGGTTCTTTGTTTTCCGTAGTAGATGGTTAGACCAGCGAACTAGGTATCACAGGTCATAATAAAAGCTCTGCTTGTGGCGCAGAACTTAGTTGGTCAACTGCTGGGATTGATTAGATGAGTCAATTCACCTGGTTTCAATAAAAAGCTGCCAATTCCGGGGTCAATATGACAGCAAATACTGCAACACCCTGCAGACCTGATCCTGTATTACGAAGCCTTTTAGAGTAGGACTGTTGATCAAGTGTCAGTCTTTTTGATCATAATGAATTGGGAGTATTGGGACTGATTGGGACCTGTTTCTAGATGAGCACTCCTACTCTGAGATTCTTTGTGAATATAGGCCCAGATCCATCTGTCTATACTAGACCTTGCTTTCTTGCTTTTTGGGTTGTTGTACTATAAAGATACCTGACTCTCCTACCTCTTCCTCTTCTCCATTCAGCAGCAGAGACCTCCTAACAGGCCCAAACCCAAAATGGTGGCCTCGTCTCCTGCGCCTGCGGTCAAGCTGTCGGCCAGCCGGAGCACGTCTGGGGCCCGGAGAAGGAGGACGCGATGTCGGAAGTGTGAGGCGTGCCTGAGGACAGAGTGTGGAGAATGCCACTTCTGTAAAGACATGAAGAAGTTTGGAGGGCCGGGTCGCATGAAACAGTCCTGCATCATGAGGCAGTGTATCGCGGTAGGCCTCATAGTAACCTGCAGAGTATTTGGACATTCTTTGTATGTGTGTGGACATTTTATCTGGTGACTGTGTGCAGAGGGGGAGTTTCTAATATACTAATGTGGTGTTTGTTTGTTGTCTCCAGCCTGTCCTGCCCCACACTGCGGTGTGTCTGGTGTGTGGGGAGGCAGGGAAGGAGGACACGGTGGAGGAAGAGGAGGACAAATTTAACCTCATGCTCATGGAGTGCTCCATCTGCAATGAGATAGTCCATCCCCTCTGCCTAAAGGTAAACTGCTCAAGACATTATGCTGTTTAATTGATTCAGTGTGAGCACTTACATTACTGCAGTGTATTTGTTTATGGTTGCCCTTCCTCCTATAGAGCAGGGGTCGGCGACTGAGAGTGGTTTGGTTTTGTCCCGCACCCCCAAAAAAAAGTATTTCGGATTTTTAAGATTTATGTTTTTGGTCAAAAGCATGTAAAGTCACCAGGAATTCAGCAAAAAATGAGTTTAATTTAGGAAATCTGTTCCCAGGTATTCCCAAAAATAAAGAGACGTACGTGAATGTGTCACAATGTATTCAAGGTATGAAATTATTGTTATTAGGGGTTCACAGCAAAGCCGTGGCGCAGTTATAAGCAGTCTCACTTAAACTCCCATATCCGCTGCTCCGTTTGCCATTTGTTACGTTACAGCCTTATTCTAAAACGGATTACATGTTGTTGTTTTTTCTCAATCTACACACAATACCCCATAATGACAAAGCAAAAACAGGTTTTTAGAAATGTTTTCAAATGTATGAGGGAAAAAAACGGATATCACATTGACATAAGTATTCAGACCCTTTACTCAGTACTTTATTGAAGCACCTTTGGCAGTGATTACAGCCTCAAGTCTTCTTGGGTATGATGCTACAAGCTTGGCACACCATTCTTCTCTGCAGATCCTCTCAAGCTCTGTCAGGTTGGATAGGGAGCGTCGCTGCACAGCTATTTTCAGGTCTCTCCAGAGATGTTCAAATGGGTTCAAGTCCAGACTCTGGCTGGGCCACTGAAGGACAAGGAGACTTGTCCCGAAGCCACTCCTACATTGTCTTGGCTGTGTGCTTAGAGTTATTGTCCTGTTGGAAGGTGAACCTTCGCCCCAGTCTGAGGTCCTGAGCGCTCTGGAGCAGGTTTTCATCAAGGATCTCTGTCCTTTGCACCGTTCATCTTTCCCTTGATCCTGACTAGTCAGTCTCCCAGTCCCCGCCACTGAAAAACATATCCACAGCATGATGCTGCCACCACCATGTTTCACCGTAGGGATGGTGCCAGGTTTCCTCCAGACGTGACGCTTGGCGTTCAGGCCAAAGAGTTCAATCTTGGTTTCATCAGACCAGAGAATCTAAATCTTGTTTCTCATGGTCTGAGAGTTCTTTAGGTGCCTTTTACTGAGGAGTGGCTTCCATCTGGCTCCTCTACCATAAAGGCCTGATTGGTGGAGTGCTGCAGAGATGGGAATACCTTCCAGAAGGACAACCATCTCCACAAAGGAACTCTAGAGCTCTGTCAAAGTGACCATCAGGTTCTTGGTCACCTCCCTGAACAAGGCCCTTCTCCCCCGACTGCTCAATTAGGCCAGGTGGCCAGCTCTAGGAAGAGTCTTGGTGGTTCCAATCTTCTTCCATTTAAGAATGGAGACCACTGTGTTCTTGGGGACCTACAATGCTGCAGAAATGTTTTGGTATCCTTCTCCAGATCTGTGCCTCGATACAATTCTGTCTCGGAGCTCTACGGACAATTCCTTCGACCTCATGGCTTGGTATTTGCTCTGACATGCACTATCAACTGTGGGACCTCATATAGACAGGGAATTGCCTTTCCAAATCATGTCCAATCAATACATTTACCACAGGTGGATTCCAATCAAGTTGTAGAAACATCTCAAGGATGATCAATGGAAACAGGATGAACCTTGAGAAAAGATAAGGGTTTAGTTAAGAGATGGCTGAGTTATTGATAAATCAGGAAATGCTGATTTCATGTGTCAATTTTAAATCCTTTGTAAATCCTGTGTAACGTCATCAAAGACATTACATTGATGAACCATGTTAAGTTTGGCATTGATATCTTAACAAATAAGCAAACTAACAATTCACTTGTTTAACTATGTAATGCTACAACTTAAAATAATCATAACTAATCTTCTCATTGACAAAAGCCAGATTCACTCCACATTTGGTTGTTGGACTCATCACAATGATCCATCAATGTTCGCCAGTAGATGCATATTAGCACATATTTTAAAATATGCCAAAATACTTTCAAAAATAATCTTCTTCTCATGAGCCATAGGACCAAATGACACCAAATTTGGTCCTGATCAGTAAAAGATGGCTGAGTTATTAACAAATCAACTATCGACCGATCAGCCTATCGACTTGAAACTTGTCATTGTTATCATGGACGTCCTTAAGATGTACCACGCTGAATTTGGTATTAATATATTTCTTGGTTTAAAAAAAAATATATCAACAACTCACTCTTTGCGTATGTAACGCTAATGATTTTGTATTTAGTGCACATAGAGGAAGATACAGTAGTTCCTACACGATAGTGCTTTGTTATCCAACTGATCTCGTGTTCCTTTTGTCACACTGTGAACCCTGTTTATTGCTGCTCGTAGCTATATTTTTCACCCCCCAAAAATATGAGGGTCTAAGTTGTGGTCAATTTGCAGTGTACATATTATCATAATTATGTTCCGGCCCCCCCATCATCCGCTCCGACAAAAATTGGTCCGCAGATTAATCTAGTTGCCTTCCCCTTCTATAAAGGACTTATTCTGCTAATGATAAATGATAGCTTTGTTTCGTACTTTATCACTTTTACTTGTGCTTCCTATCACCTTCACCCACTCACTACTTGTGCTCTCTTGTTCAGGTGAAGAATTCTGGTGGAGTTGTAAATGAAGAGTTGCCAAACTGCTGGGAGTGTCCAAAATGCAACCATGCAGGGAAGACCGGGAAAGTAAGCATCTATGTGGTTGTGGAAATTAATGTTCTAGGCAGAATATCTACGCTCTGCACTGTTCAATAAATCACTTTCATTATAAAAATACTTGAATTGTCTGGAAACAAATAGGCAAAAGGTATAAAGTTGTCTTCCCTTGTTTCTTCCCTTTTGGCTGTCAAGCAAAAAAGAGGACCAGGGTTCAAGTACGCGTCCAACCTTCCCGGGTCGCTGCTGAAGGACTCGCGATTAAACCGTGATGTTAAGGAAGAGTCCGACCTGCCCGGGTCGCTACTGAAGGACTCGCGATTGAACCGTGACGTTAAGGAAGAGTCCGACCTGCCCAGTGTGCCAACATCACCCACTGCAGTGAAGAGGAAGGCAGAGCGTGATGACACCCCCAAGAGGAAAGCTGAGGAATATCCTCCTCTGAAGAAACGTTCTCCCATGTTGTTACCTCATCCCCGACCCAGGCCTGAGGACAACCCTCTGAGGAAGAAGAGGAAGCTGTTCGACATCAAAGATGAGGACGAGCCTCCTGTTGTCAAGAAAAAGGTAATTTATCCAGCAGGCTTTGGGCTGGCCATGGATAATTATTTTTATATTGACTGTCTTTACTGAGCATTCCTCTTGATTTGAGAAGAGACAGATTTGATAAGGCCCAGAGTTTATTTTGTCAAGATTCTATTACCAAACAATAACCCTTTTGATTTGAGAATTTGTAGTCCACTTACTTGTCAAACACTGTTTGGAGAAAAATATATGATAAATAAGGTCTTTATAAAAATGAAAATTAAAACTGTAAAGATGATTATGACAAATGAATGTCAGAGTAATTGATATGCTCCCCATGTTCCCTTACAGAAGAAGCCCCCAAAACCTGATGACAACTTCACCTCCAAGCTGTTACGGCCCATCAAGCAAGAGAAAGTTGATGAGGACGAAGACCATGAAGATGACAGATACACAGGGGACAGGGTTGCAGCTAAAGGGAAAAGAGAAGAGGAGGAAGATAAGGAGGATGATGAGGAGGAAGAAGAGGAGAAAGATGGTGTAGAGGACAGTAAAGACGGTAAAATAAAGACTATGCTGAGTCCACTGCTACGGACGTCTGCAGCCAGAGAGAGTGACCAGTCCTGCTCCAGCTCTCCCCGGGCAGGGCCCAGCAGTGAGGGGGGCGATGCCCCAGACAAGACACTTGGCCAGCTGAAGGCACACCAGCGACGCCGCCTACCCAACAAAGAGCTGAGCAAGGAGCTGAGCAAAGAGCTCAACCTGGAGATCCAGAAGACCGAGGACTGCTTGGCCAATCAGAACCGCAGAACACTGAAGGGGGAGAACAGCCCAACCAATAACAACCGTCGACCACTGAAGACTGAGGACTCCTCTATCAATCAGAACCGCAGACCACTAAAAACAGAGGACTCCCCCACCAATCATAACCGCAGGCCAATTAAGACAGAGGATGGCCTATCCAATCACAACCGTCGACCATTGAAGACAGAGGACTGCTTGGCCAATCAGAACCACAGGCCAATGAAGACGGAGCCTGAGAGTGACGGGGAGGAGCCTAAGCCCAAACGGCCACTCGACAACGGCAGCAGTGACCTCGGAGACTGGCTCCACCCCAGGGGGCGGGAGGTGAATGGGACGCCCCGCCAGCTCTCGCCCCTGGGGTGGAACCGCAGCCCTCCGATCACACCTATTTGCCCACGCCCCCCTCCCTGCCACTCACCGCCCAAGTGTGTACAGATGGAGCGTCACGTGATCCGGCCGCCTCCCATCAGCCCCCCACCAGACAGACTTCCCCTGGATGACGGACAGGCCCACGTGATGCGCAGGGAGGTGTGGATGGTCGTGTTCAGCCACCTCGCACACAGAGACCTGTGTGTCTGCATGCGTGTCTGTAAGACCTGGAACAGATGGTGAGCTGTAGCTATCGGATGTCGTGTCTACACTTGACAATTACATGCAACTTCTGCTATCAGAATACGAAGATCGCATGGGTCTAGACGCACAAAAGTCACTTTGGTCTGATTCTGTTCAGATCTGTCTGACCACTTCAGGAGGTGGTCAGGGATGCTTTTGTGCGGATTTGTCCTCAATCTAGATGCAATCAGGCTACCAAAAGCGCATACAGTGGACGACGTCATCAGTGTCTAGAAAACTTGTGTTTTGGGACCGAAAGGCACTTTTATATTTATTTATAAAGCCCTTCTTACATCAGCTGATATCTCAAAGTGCTGTACTGAAACCCAGCCTAAAACCCCAAACAGCAAGCAATGCAGGTGTAGAAGCATGGTGGCTAGGAAAAACTCCCTAGAAAGGCCATCATTATAACATTGGAGGAAATGCGTTCCTAGCGTGTGAGGATCGTGTTTGCTGGCCTCATAAATGCTTTTGTTTGGCTAGAGTTATGCAATCCCTTCAGCATTGCTTGCTAGCTACAGAGGTTAGCTGGCTACTTAGCTATACAGTAGTTAGCTACTGCCGTCTGTTGTTGTTGTTATCATATTTAGCTTATTCCAACTCCATTATCAGAATACTAAAGCTGCATGGACTGTCATGTCCAGACAGGGCCTGATAGACCAAAGCGTCTGATACGAAGTTGGACAAGTCAATCTTGTGAATAGTGGGTTGTGTTTTTCAAAGTGGCCCTTGTTTATTGGAAAGACCGTATGAACACTGAGCTGTAAGGCTCTCTAGCCTTAAGCTCTCACCTCAAGTGTAGTCTTTCCACAGCTGTAGCTATGGTGACTGTGTGATCTTGTAGTTACCTTCGTCCCTACCTCCCCAGGTGCTGTGATAAGAGACTGTGGACGCAGATCGATCTGAACCGCTGTAAGTCAATCACTCCCCTCATGCTGAGTGGCATCATCCGCAGACAGCCTGTGGCTCTGGACCTCAGCTGGACCAACATCTCCAAGAAGCAGCTCAGCTGGCTCATCAACAGACTGCCAGGTATATTAAACACCAGCCAGCAGTGTTGTAACGGAGGCATTGTGCATATCCCTCTTTGGCTTTATAATAGAACGGTCTACAGTATACAGTATACACCTAGCCATTATACTGTGTCTCTGTCCATGGCTTTGGGTACACACTGCAAACCTGATGTCACCACTGCAGCCTGTTACTGTGCTTCTCTGTACTGAGAGCATTGATAGGAACGTATTTAATGTGACTAGTTTGGTGATAATGTAACGCTGTCTTTGTTTCCTTGGTTGGGTGAGCTGGAAGTTTCAGAGAATGCTGCCGTATGACTGCGACTCTGCTCCATAATAATGGTATCCCCAGGGGTTCCTCAGTGTTTCTGACGATTGGCTTTGTTTCTTCTTAGAATTAATTATGCGGTGACTGTAATTACATTTACATAGTGATGGTTTTTGTTTGCTTGATTTTGCACCCTCAGGTTAATGAACTGTTGGAGACTATTAAGATCCCCCCCAAAGGATTGAACGGGGCAGCAGATAATGTTACACATTTTGAGTTACTTAATTAGGACTGACTTAGTCCAAGGGAGGCAAACCCAATTCTGTATTATTATGGCGTTTTGGTTTCGTTCATTTTGACAGTGCTGACAGGGTGTGTTTAGTAGGAATTGAGAGAGCGAGCGATGTCGTTGAGTTTGACCCCTCTTAACCCCTGACTGTTGTCCCTGCAGGTCTGCGGATGCTGCTCCTCTCAGGCTGCTCCTGGGTGGCTGTGTCTGCCCTCTGCACCGCCAGCTGCCCGCTGCTGCGGACCCTGGACGTCCAGTGGGTAGAGGGTCTCAAAGACGCCCAGATGAGGGATCTGCTCTCACCCCCCACAGACAACAGACCAGGTAGGTTTTCGCCATCCTGCACTGTGTTAGTGACCATCTGGACACATGGTGTGAAGTATTGAACAGTATGTCAATCTGCTTTGCATTCCAGTCAGGCTGCTGCAGACCATCCATGTCAGGTCTTGCTGTGCTCTCTGCTGAATGTTTGTGTCGGTCTTTATAGCCACACAGCTGGAAAAGCTTGCATTCAATTTTGCTCCTAGTAGAAGTAAAGAAGCTTTAAAAAAGGATGAAAATGAACTTGACAAGCATTCAATCTTTGTCTCTCTCTCCCTCCCTAGGTCAGCTGGACAACAGGAGTAAGCTGCGAAATGTGGTGGACCTGCGTCTGGCCGGGCTGGACATCACGGACACCTCTCTGCGCCTCTTCATCCGCTACATGCCCCAGCTGACCAGACTGGACCTGAGCTACTGCAACCACGTCACTGACCAGTCAGTCAACATCCTGACCGCTGCAGGGACCACCACCAGAGACTCGCTCACTGACATCAACCTCTCCGGTAGGGGCATACAAGGCCATGTCACAATGCCTACTATCACTATAGACATTGGCCATGTCAGAATGTCTCTACTAAAAGTAATCACTGCTAACAGTACTATTCACTATTTAGAACATACTGGTGACAATCCGGACATGGCCATTGACCTCTCATTGCAAAGTTAATTAATTGCTTCATAGGTCTTATTGAATAACAAATGTTCCCTACTGAGATGAATGTGTGCCTCGTAAAGTCATATCACGACCCCATAAACACCAGTATAAAGTATGAATAGATTTAATTGTCTCTATTTCTGATGCACAGTTGGAGCCATGGGGTGGAGTAAAACTAGGCTCCATTCCAAACACCATAACTGAAGTACCCCCATGGTTCTCCTCTCCCTGAGTAGTGCTGTTAAAGGTTGGGTCAATGTGGGACAGACAGACAGGGCACCACTGTTTTCTAATTATCCACTGTCAGTCACTGTTCATGGGGGAAGCCGTCACCCATTGACTGCACTCAATATGCTCATAACGATGGTGAGGTTTTGGTTGGAGCCTTTATTCTAGAAAACAAATGACTGTTATAGCCAAGTATATAGGAGGCACCTATCTTTGTGTATTAACTGAAGATGATGAATGGTCTCATATTACAACAACTTAATGCTGTATCTTCCTCCTCCCTAATCTCTGCAGTGTGCAACAGAGTCACGGACCAGTCCCTGACTTACTTCAAGCGCTGTGGAAGCATCTGTCATATTGACTTGCGATACTGCAAGCAGGTGACCAAAGAGGGCTGCGAGCAATTCATTGCTGAGATGTCAGTGAGTGTACAGTTTGAACTAGTAGAGGAGAAACTCCTGCTGAAACTCAGCTAGTGGACAAACAGCAGGTTGACGAAGACTGTACTGTATGCACTGGCTAGCTAGGAAACTCGTCAGAATAAGGAACTGGCAAGGGTGATGTTATCACCATGGAGACAGTGTTGTATTTCACGCACCTCTGTGCAAAAAAACAACGGCATAAGACATTTTGAAAGTGACTGTTGCCCTGATACTCATTGAATGGCTCTTGTGCTGCTGAAGCAAGAATGTTTTCCAAAACAGGATGTTCAACATGTAAGGCAGGACACCTGGCTGTACTGGAAATTTGACAGAGCATGTTTTGTTTTTTTTCTTCCTTTGTCTTTGCTAAGATATTGAAGTATTTAATTTTTTCTTTCTGCAAGTGAATACATACATACATAAATACAGTGGGGCAAAAAAGTATTTAGTCAGCCACCAATTGTGCAAGTTCTCCCACTTAAAAAGATGAGAGAGGCCTGTAATTGTCATCATAGGTACACTTCAACTATGACAGACAAAATGAGGGAAAAAATCCAGAATATCACATTGTAGGATTTTTAATGAATTTATTTGCAAATTATGGTGAAAAATAAGTATTTTCAGCTACAAACAAGCAATATTTCTGGCTCTCACAGACTTGTAACTTCTTCTTTAAGAGGCTCCTCTGTCCTCCACTCGTTACCTGGCACCTGTTTGAACTTGTTATCAGTATAAAAGACACCTGTCCACAACCTCAAACAAACAGCCACACTCCAAACTCCACTATGGCCTAGACCAAAGAGCTGTCAAAGGACACCAGAAACAAAATTGTAGACCTGCACCAGGCTGGGAAGACTGAATCTGCAATAGGTAAGCAGCTTGGTTTGAAAAAATCAACTGTGGGAGCAATTATTAGGAAATGGAAGACATACAAGACCACTGATAATCTCCCTCGATCTGGGGCTCCACGCAAGATCTCACCTCGTGGGGTCAAAATGATCACAAGAATGGTGAGCAAAAATCCCAGAACTACACGGGGGAACCTAGTGAATGACCTGCAGAGAGCTGGGACCAAAGTAATAAAGCCTACCATCAGTAACACACTACGCCGCCAGGGACTCAAATCCTGCAGTGCCAGACGTGTCCCCCTGCTTAAGCCAGTACATGTCCAGGCCCGTCTGAAGTTTGCATTTGGATGATCCAGAAGAAGATTGGGAGAATGTCATATGGTCAGATGAAACCAAAATATAACTTTTTGGATAAAACTCAACTCGTCGTGTTTGGAGGACAAAGAATGCTGAGTTGCATCCAAAGAACACCATACCTACTGTGAAGCATGGGGGTGGAAACATGCTTTGGGGCTGTTTTTCTGCAAAGGGACCAGGACGACTGATCCGTGTAAAGGAAAGAATGAATGGGGCCATGTATCGTGAGATTTTGAGTGAAAACCTCCTTCCATCAGCAAGGGCATTGAAGATGAAACGTGGCTGGGTCTTTCAGCATGACAATGATCCCAAACACACCACCAAGGCAACGAAGGAGTCGCTTCGTAAGAAGCATTTCAAGGTCCTGGAGTGGCCTAGCCAGTCTCCAGATCTCAACCCATAGAAAATCTTTGGAGGGAGTTGAAAGTCTGTGTTGCCCAGCAACAGCCCCAAAACATCACTGCTCTAGAGGAGATCTGCATGGAGGAATGGGCCAAAATACCAGCAACAGTGTGTGAAAACCTTACAGAAAACGTTTGACATCTGTCATTGCCAACAAAGGGTATATAACAAAGTATTGAGATAAACTTTGACCAAATACTTATTTTCCACCATAATTTGCAAATAAATTAATAAAAAATCCTACAATGTGATTTTCTGCATTTTTTTTCTAATTTTGTCTGTCATAATTGAAGTGTACCTATGATGAAAATTACAAGCCTCTCTCATCTTTTTAAGTGGGAGAACTTGCACAATTGGTGGCTGACTAAATACTTTTTTGCCCCACTGTACGTACATACATACATACATACATACATACATACAGTTGAAGTCGGAAGTTTACATACACCTTAGCCAAATACATTTAAACTCAGTTTTTCACAATTCCTGACATTTAATCCTAGTAATAATTCCATGTTTTAGGTCAGTTAGGATCACCACTTTATTTTAAGAATGTGAAATGTCATAATAATAGTCGAGAGAATGATTTATGTCAGCTTTTATTTCTTTCATAACATTCCCAGTGGGTCAGAAGTTTACATACACTCAATTAGTATTTGGTAGCTTTGCCTTTAAATTGTTTAACTTGGGTCAAATGTTTCGGGTAGCCTTCCACAAGCTTCCCAAAATAAGTTGGGTGAATTTTGTCCTGTTCCTCCTGACAGAGCTGGTGTGACTGAGTCAGGTTTGTAGGCCTCCTTGCTCGCACACACTTTTTCAGTTCTGCCCACAAATGTTTTATAGGCTTGAGGTCAGGGCTTTGTGATGGCCACTCCAATACCTTGACTTTGTTGTCCTTAAGCCATTTTGCCACAACTTTGGAAGTATACTTGGGGTCATTGTCCATTTGGAAGATGCCTTTGCGACTAAGCTTTAACTTCCTGACTGATGTCTTGAGATGTTGCTTCAATATATCCACATGCTTTTCCCACTTCATGACGCCATCTATTTTGCGATGTGCACCAGTCCCTTCTGCAGCAAAACACCCACACAACATGATGCTGCCACTCTTGTGGTTCACGGTTGGGATTCTTCAGCTTGCAAGCCTCCCCCTTTTTCCTCCAAACATAACGATGGTCATTATGGCCAATCGGTTCTATTTTTGTTTCATCAGACCAGAGGACATTTCTCCAAAAAGTACGATCTTTGTCCCCATGTGCAGTTGCAAACCATAGTCTGGCTTTTTATGGCGGTTTTGGAGCAGTGGCTTCTTCCTTGCTGAGCGGCCTTTCAGGTTATGTCGATATAGGACTCGTTTTACTGTGGATATAGATACTTTTGTACCTGTTTCCTCCAGCATCTTCACAAGGTCCTTTGCTGTTGTTCTGGGATTGATTGGCACTTTTCGCACCAAAGTACGTTCATCTCTAGATGACAGAACGCATCTCCTTCCTGAGCGGTATGCCGGCTGCATGGTCTCATGGTGTTTATACTTGCATACTATTGTTTGTACAGATGAACGTGGTACCTTCAGGCCTTTGGAAATTGCTCCCAATGATGAACCAGACTTGTGGAGGTCTACAATTTATTTTCTGAGGTCTTGGCTGATTTCTTTTGATTTTCCCATGATGTCAAGCAAAGAGGCACTGTGTTTGAAGGTAGGCCTTGAAATACATCCACAGGTACACCTCCAATTGACTCAAATTATATCAATTAGCCTATTAGAAGCTTCTAAAGCCATGACATCCTTTTCTGGAATGTTCCAAGCTTCTGACTCACTGGATTTGTGATACAGTGAATTATAAGTGAAATAATCTGTCTGTAAACAATTGTTGGAAAAATGACTTGTATCATGCACAAAGTAGATGTCCTAACCGACTTGCCAAAACTACAGTTTATTAAAAAAACATTTGTGGAGTGGTTGAAAAACGAGTTTTAATGACTCCAACCTAAGTTTGGGGTCATTTAAAAATGTCCTTATTTTTTTAAAGAAAATATCCGTTTAAAATAACATCAAATTTATCAGAAATGCAGTGTAGACAGTTTTAATGTTGTAAATGACTATTGTAGCTTGAAAAGGCAGATTTTTTTATGGAATATCTACATAGGCGTACAGATGCCCATTATCAGCAACCATCACTCCTGTGTTCCAATGGCACATTGTGTTAGCTAATCCAAGTTTATCATTTTAAAAGGCTAATTGATCATTAGAAAACCCTCATGGAATTATGTTAACACAGCTGAAAACTGTTGTGCTGATTTAAAGAAGAAATACAGCTGAGCAAGAGGACAAGTACATAAGAATGTCTAGGTTGTGAAACAGACGCCTCACACGTCCTCAACTGGCAGCTTCATTAAATAGTACCCGCAAAACATCGTCAACAGTGAAGAGTCGACTCCAGGATGCTGGCCTTCTTGGCAGAGTTGCAAAGAAAAAGCCATATCTCAGACTGGCCAATAAAAAAAAAGAAGATGGGCAACAGATCACAGACACTGGACAGAGGAACTCTGCCTAGAAGACCAGTATCCCGGAGTCGCCTCTTCACTGTTGACGTTGAGACTGGTGTTTTTAAAAAACAAGGACATTTTTAAGTGACCCCAAACTTTTGAACGGTAGTGTATGTATGTACACACACACACACACACTGAGTGAAAAAAACATTAGGAACACCTTCCTAATATGGAGTTGCACCATTTTGCCCTCAACAGCCTCATTACGTTGGGGACTCTACAAGGTGTCAAGTTTTCTCCAATGCTTCCTACAGTTGTGTCAAGTTGGCTGGATGTCCTTTGGGTGGTGGATCATTCTTGATACACACGGGAAACTGTTGCATGTGAAAAACCCAGCAGTGTTGCAGTTCTTGACTCACTCAAACTGGTGTGCCTGGCTCCTACTACCGTAACCTTTTGAAAGGCACTTAGTGTTGCAGTTCTTGACTCACTCAAACTGGTGTGCCTGGCTCCTACTACCGTAACCTTTTGAAAGGCACTTCAATCTTTTGTCTTCCCATTCCACTTCTGAATGGCACACATACACTAGACATGTCTCAATTGTTGCAAGGCTTAGAAATCCTTTTTTAACGGGTCTCCTCCCCTTCATCTACACTGGTTTGAAGTTGATTTAACATCACATTAATAAGGGACCATAGCTTTCACCGGGATTCACCTGGCCAGTCTGTCATGGAAAGAGCAGGTGTTCTCTTTCCACAAGGAATTATTGTTTTGGGTTAAAAACCACTCCAGGCCACTCTTGAACATCTAAAACTAGATAGATATTATAATGGGCCGATATATTTTCAAATAACTGCCTTTTTTTCTGACCTGAAAATTTGCTTTTGACGAACACATCGGTCCGAAAATAAATCTTTGCGGCTCAACGTTTAATTTTGAAAAGCTGATGTGGCCCTCGAGCCAAAATGATAGGCCACCCCTGGTGTACACATTGGTCATGTTTTTCTAATTTGGTTAATTATTTTATTTTGTTGCAGCGCACCGTTTATGCATTATACACAACCATTTTTTTAATCAAAGTGTTTCATACTTTTGTGCAGTACTGAATGTACTGATTTACATGTACCATTTTGATTGAAAAGTGTCAATCTGCCTCACTGTTTGTTATTTACTATTTAGACTCAAACCTCTGAAGATTTATGCCAATAGAGCAGTAGCTTGTTTTCTGTGCAGGTGTTTTATATTGTATTTATTTAAGTGCTGCTATTTCATTTTGATATTTGTATTTGTCTGTACACAGGTACTTTCTCCTTTCCATAGAACAGTTGTTTTTACTCCACTTCAATTTCTAAATATCTATAAAAATCGATTTCCACTGGTTGACAATTTGTTTTATATTACTGTACTTTCCCAGGTTTATCAAGCCAGTGTGAGTTGGCACCAGTGACCGTTTGCTAGAGGAAGCATCATGAGACTGATTTAAAGTCTACTGTCAATCAGTCTCCATATACTAGGCTGTTTTTAATTGTATTTATTTTTTACAAGAGATTCTCACACCTATAGATGCAGGTTTTAAAGACATGCTCCTGAACTTTGCCGACTAGTGAGTCTTTTTTAAACCTCACACTTTCGACTGAATGTGTCAATGCCGTTCATACATGCATAATCTAGGAACAGAATTACTGTTCCACGAAATCGCTAGTTTGAAAGTGACTGTTTACTGGAAACTGTAGGCTCTGCCATTTCCCCCCCACGTGGGCTTGCCCCCTAGCAATTTGAGCTTCAGCCCCTCGCAATCAAATTATATTTGTCACGTGCGCCGAATACAATGGTTGTAGACTTAACCGTATAATGCTTGAGTGACAGCTAGCAAGATGTACACATAATAGAGCGAGAGAGAGAGAGCAATGATGTGCTGCACATATCTGATGTGGTATGCAGTTTTCGGGGACCAGTTTTATCTTATGAGCACTACTTTCAGAGCTACTGGCTAAAAAGTATACAAAAGTACTGAAGAATCTCTTTAACCAGACACAGTATAGTATGTGTATATGGTATAATAATAACCTGCATACACAAGTAAAGCCACTACTTACTACTGGTGTAATATAAGGAATGTAGTTAGTTACCTGTCAGACACTGACATACAGTTCCCCAGTTTGTATTTAACTCGTGTTAATTACAGGAAATAACAAAAGTATGGCTACTGGGGGGTCCTAATGTGTATATAAATCTACTTTTTTTGTATGAGGACAGGCCTAACTACCAACCATGTCTTCCCTGTGCAGTTGGGAAATATTTTAGTACTAGTATGTCATTGGTTCAACTGTATATACTGTATAGAGAACTGTTTGTGACTTGAGTTATAAAAATTAATTCTAAATACTGAACTCTCTATTTTTGGTCATGTTTCCACGATCGTCTTAATTTATCTTTTTGGTCATGTTTTTAAGCATTGTGTGCAATATGTAAACAAAAACATTTGTGAAATATGTTTAAAGTATGTCATATGTTGGAATATCTATTCACGGTTTTTACATTCTGAAATAAAGACCTTAAACATCAACATTTGGAATAGTTTGCCATTTTGTCAACTTGCATTCTTTTAAACTGGGGATAAACAATTGATTTGGGGTAACCGGTCAGATACAGCAGCGTTAAAAAAACAACAGGATCTCTGCTTATTATATGGTACAGTATTTTTATTAAATCTATTAAATACTTGTAATTACCAAAATAAAAAGTTCAACATTCCAAAATACAAAGTTCCAGGATTCCATAGAGTGCTCATAGCTATAACTCATCCTACTTTGACATCATATAGCTGCCTACAAGTGACATCTGAGATATCGCAGCATTATTATAAACATACATGTAAACACAGTGACAGTGTTCGCTACCGTGTGCGATGTACAAATATTCAGAAGGTTTTGAATCCCCTAGCAGGTAAGGACAAGAAATGCTCCAAAATAAAATGAGAACTTTAATGGGGAAATGTCATGATCAGTGATCTCTCTGTTTTTGATTGGAGTCATATTAATTTGATCAAATTAAGGGAATTTACATTCTGAAAAAAATTATTCAGCCTCTTAAAATATCAAATGCTAATAAATTATATTACGACATCCAAAGCAAATGGAAAAATATATATTTATCAATAGCTTACATATCATATGCAATTATTTTACAGCAATAAGCTTTTTGTCTAACGATCTACATGCATTAGTAGATACTTTTTTTTTCAATAGACATTTGAATAAATATAATTTCATGAAAGAACAGAAGTTATATTTGTATAAACAAATCAACTTCGACTGAGTTTATGCATCCTTTTCTTCTCTTGAAAAGAGATATTAAAAGACAAATCCACAACGTGATAAAAGATGTTTAAATATGAGCTCAGAACAGAGGAATTAGCACCTGTCACCTTCAAGAGGTGAACACTGAGCCAATGGACAACACACCTAAGAAAAGTAATGGAATGATATTGCTTAATTAAGCTAAGTAGCAGACACATTGTCAGTCATGCCCGACTTTAATAAAAGATACACCGACGAAGAGCATAGGAACGTAAAGCATGGGATGACCCAGCCACAGTGTATGGTATGTTACCACAGTAGACAGGAGCCTCATCTAAACCAAACAAGACCATCAACATAGACATTAATCATAATGTGATATCACTTGTGACTGATTCAACACATGCAAGGAGAACATGGGTTGGACAGCCTTGAACTGAAGTCCCTATAACCCATAGCATGTGGCTCAAGAGCTTCCCTACAATTCAACCAATCACTGAGCTTGATGGTTTACATATTGATTGGGTTGGATGCTGCTCAAATCTACAATGCATGGTCTGAAGTGAGGAGTGACACTTGGCATAGAAACAGCAATCAGACATCAGTAATGTAGTTGTGGTATGAAGTTTGGCACCTAAAACACCCTCCCCTGTGTGTGTGTGCGCGGGCGTGTGTGTGTGTGCGTGTGCGTGTGTGTGTGTGTGTGTATATAGAATGGAACAGCACAGAGACATGCAGCCTGGTTGAGTTTCTCAGATGAGTTTCATAGACAGACATAGAAGTCTATTTTTTAATATTGCACATACTAAAGAACATTGAAGGAGATACGTATAGTATAGCCTGGTGTGGTATGAGTGTGTAAACCATATTGACTCTAACCCTGGGACATCATAATGATCTCCACCTTAAATCACCTAATACCTACTCACCATGAAACATCCAATTCAAGGATCCATGGAACCCAGGGCCAGACTACTGCATTTGGAACCCTGGGGCACCGACCTCAAGGCACTCCCCCCTCCTTCTACACATTTTATCATGAGGCTAAGAGAATATGTTTCCGTTTTAAAGCTAATTTCCTGCAATTTTACACTATTTGCAATCTGGGGGGCCCACTGACCCACAACCCCCCAAAAATGTAATAATACAAATTTGGTTGAGGAAGGTCAGGGCCCCGGGGCACAAGCCCTGTGTCCGCGTTCGGTATACCGGCCCTGATGGACCAATTCCGCTTCATGGTTTATTAAAAGTAAAAAACTAATTGACATGAAGCACTGTAAAATAAGATATTGGAGAGTTATTTGTGAAACAATTCAGTGTGTATCACACTAAAGACAGAAGGTCAGTGTCCTGGAGCCAGTGGAGATCCAGACACGACAGAGCAGTTTCCTGTGGGGCTCTTGTAGTTCTAGTAGCTGTAGTAAAAGTCAGGCTGTGTGAAGCTGTCTGCTCTGCATGTCATTTGGACTGGAGGATGTGGACATCTGCTGTAGCATTAAGTCCTTGGAAACTTGCAAAATCATTCACACTCCCTCAGGTTTTCAAGCATATGCACACACTACGTCACAGCTTCAATGTCCTTGGCTGACATGCACGCTCAAGGCAGAGTTAAGACTTGAAGACGTGCACGGCCCGCACCACGTACTGCCTGCAGATGGGGCACTCGCTCATCCTCATCCCACATTTGGTACAGGTGACCATGTGACCGCACTCTAGCAGCACACAGTCGATCACAGCGTCCATGCAGATGCGACATAGGTGGTCATCAGAGGCCAGCTGAGCCTTCACACTGTCTGTGGAGAAAAACAACACAAGAAAATAGTATTACTCCACGTAGCTAGCAGCCTGAGGATGGCTGTCTTCTCTAGGGTCATTCACATACTGTACATGATGACGTAGTGCCCAAATAGCCAGTTAAACAGCAGGATGAAGTGGTCTCTCTCAGAACAGCACATAGCATATTACTCAGGAGGAGTTATGGTTGGGATTGAATGGGAAATTAGACTTCAGCATGCATCAATATGGAGAGATGTATTTCAAGACAGTGATGGTTTTGCAGGTGGGATAGTGGTGGAGTTAGACATGCCTACCTTCCACTGCACCATTGCAGATAGGCGGAGGATATGACACCACTTCATTTACAGAAGGAAAGGAGCAGTGACAAAACAACCATTAGTGATTCTAATAGGATAAAAGCTCTTACTCCAATTCTTCTTTCGTACATAGTATTAAAACAATTCCTGTACACAGTCATTTCCTATACACAGTCATTTCCTATACACAATTCCATTATAGTCATTTCCTGTACATAGTCATTTCCTGTACACAACTCAAATATACAGTTGAAGTCAGAGGTTTACATACACCTTGGCCAAATACATTTAAACTCAGTTTTTCACAATTCCTTTTAATCCTAGTAAAAATTCAGTTAGGATCGCCACTTTATTTTAAGAATGTGAAACGTCAGAATAATAGTAGAGAGAATAATTTATTTTAGCTTTAATTTCTTTCATCACATTCCCAGTGGGTCAGAAGTTTACATATGTTCAATTAGTATTTGGTAGCATTGCCTTTAAATTGTTTAACTTGGGTCAAACGTTTCAGGTAGCCATCCACAAGCTTCCCACAATAAGTTGGGTGAATTTTGGCCCATTCTTCCTGACAGAGCTGGTGTAACTGAGTCAGATTTGTAGGCCTCCTTGCTCGCACACTCTTTTTCAGTTCTGCCCACAGATTTTCTATAGGATTGAGGTCAGGGCTTTGTGATGGCCACTCCAAAACCTTGACTTTGTTGTCCTTAAGCCATTTTGCCACAACTTTGGAAGTATACTTGGGTCATTGTCCATTTGGAAGACCCACTTGAGACCAAGCTTTAATTTCCTGACTGATATCTTGAGATGTTGCTTCAATATATCCACATAATTTTTAGTCCCTCCTGCAGCAAAGCACCCCCACAACATGATGCTGCCACCCCCGTGATTCACGCTTGGGAAGTTGTTCTTCAGCTTGCAAGCCTCCCCATTTTTCCTCCAAACATAACGATGGTCATTATGACCAAACAGTCCAATTTTTTGTTTCATCAGACCAGAGGACAGTTCTCCAAAAACAACGATATTTGTCCCCATGTGCAGTTGCAAACCGTAGTCTTTTTTATGGCAGTTTTGGAGCAGTGGTTCTTCCTTGCTGAGCAGCCTTTCAGGTTATGTCGATATAGGACTCGTTTTACTGTGGATATCAATACTTTTGTACCTGTTTCCTCCAGCATCTTCACAAGATCCTTTGCTGTTGTTCTGGGATTGATTTGCACTTTTCGCACCAAAGTACATTCATCTCTAGGAGACAGAACTCGTCTCCTTCCTGAGCGGTATGACGGCTGTGTGGTCCCATGGTGTTTATACTTGCGTATTATTGTTTGTACAAATGAACATGGTAGCTTCAGGCATTTGAAAATTGCTCCAAAGGATGAACCAGACTTGTGGAGGTCTACAATCTTATTTCTGAGGTCTTGCTGATTTATTTTGATTATCCCATGACGTCAAGCGAAGAGACACTGAGTTCGAAGGTTGGCCTTGAAATACATCAACAGGTGCACCTCCAATTGACTCAAATGATGTCAATTAGCCTATCAGCAGCTTCTAAAGCCATGACATCATTTTCTGGAATTTTCCAAGCTGTTTAAAGGCACAGTCAAATTAGTGCATGTAAACTTCTGACCCACTGGAATTGTGATACAATGAATTATAAGTGAAATAATCTGTCTGGAAATAATTGTTGGAAAAATTACTTGTGTCATGCACAAAGTGACTTGCCAAAACTATAGTTTGTTAACAAGAAATTTGTGGAGTGGTTGAAAAACGAGTTTTAATGACCCCAACCTAAGTGTATGTAAACTTCCAACTTCAACCGTATGTACATCATGTAATATACAATACAACCCAAGAAAACAGTATTGAATGCCCTCACCTGCAGACATGCTGTTGATGTTGCTGACATTTTCCACTGGAAGAAAATACAGAAATACATCTTTAATACTGTGTATCTGGACCTGTGAATAATACCAAATCAGAGAAAGATGTTTTAACTTGGACAGTTTCTCTACTGTTCAAACTAGGTTTGAACTAGAGATTGATAATCTATGCAGGTCGTTATCAAAAGGATCAGTAGTGTTCTAGTTAAGATGAGGTTGGTTGGTATAGGGGGACTAAAATGATTCAACGTGGTGCTTACTGGACTTCCTGTTCTGTTCGTTCTCCCTGTAGAGCCGATGCACCCGCTCTATCAGCTCCCACTTCTCACAGCAGCCAGAGTAGTTGACAAAGTTACGGGCCAGAATCTCTTTGAGCTGCCGGACAGACAGGCTCTCAATGTCCCCTTCGTTGTCCAGGTCAGATAGAGAGGCCCGTATTCTCCTCTGTGTCACTGGACTGACCTACAAAGAGAAAAGAGGGGGCACTTCAGAAAACATGTTCATACAAAGTTCAATTATGACTATGTTTGGTCACACCATGGTCATTGAGGTAATACAACTGACCAAGTGAATGCTCTCACAAGAGTGGGTCAGTGATTTCTCTTCAGTTAAATACATGAGGTGGAGACTGAAAGGACAGAGGCAGCTCGAGGTAAAGGGCTGGTCGTCTCACCTCTATGATAGGTTCACTGGCAGGTTCCAGGTGAAGGAGTGGGATGGTCGGAGCTCCCCCATGCTCCTGGAAACACAACACAACACAACACAAAAGAGGATCAACAGCAGTTTAAGAAACAGTACTGGAGCAGATATGACAGTTTTGAAATACTTGTGTTGTCTGATGCTCCTCACCCTTTCTCCCACAAATCAGAACTTCTATAAAACACCACCAGAGGTGCTGTGATCACTTTTTTTATTCATGTTAAACATCCATCAGAGGGAAATAAAAAATAGTACAGTTTGCTATAATAATCATAAATCAAATTCATATCTGATGTCTCTCTTCAAATGTCTGATAAGGAAATGAGGCATGTAGGCGTATCCTCCAGGAGTACGCGGAATGCCGTCGGGGGTCTGGAAAAAAAATTATCTTCACATTTTCAAACAGTACATTTTCAAACAGGCCCATAGATACACATACCAGCTCTACTGGCTGGTATTACTGCTACTACCAGCAGTACTACACCTGCACCTGTCGACAACACAAGTTGTTCTGCTTCCACGAGCACATCCAATGCTAGGATCAGTAATTCTACATTTGTTGTTAGTCCAGCTAGCATGGACACTGACCGTTTTGAATCTGATGCAGCCTAAGAGCTACTGCCCCCTTACCTGGGAAAGCACCGAACAACAGATAGGGACGTTGGACCATCGAAGAGGCACAAATATGATGAGAACTACAATGATTTGGGGTTCACTTATATTGGGAGTAGTGCCTTTCCTAAGCCACAGTGTGTTATATGTGCAGAAGTACTATCTGACAACTCAATTACAAAATGTAGGCTATGATTAAGAAGTTGGAGCACTTCTCTGTCTGCATTAACAAGGACAACACACAGGTCTTTCCATCATTGTATGATTTTTTTGTGTGCAAATGAACTCAAGCTTACAGACAATGTCAAATGTGATATAGCGAAGCACCTGAGTGAGTTGTGTGCGCAATTACGCAGGTACTTTTCCGAAATGGATGACACAAACAAACGGATGACAAACAACTGGATTATTTATTCCTTTCAAGCTCTGCTTCCAGTCCACTTACCGATATCTGAACAAGTGAGCCTCATCGAAATTGCAACAAGCGTTTCTGTGAAAACTGCCAGATTTATGGATGAGGCTGCACTCAGAGTATCATGCCTTGGCAAATCGCGCTGTTAAGACACTGATGCCTTTTGCAACCACGCACCTATGTGAGAGTGGATTCTCGGATCTCACTAGCATGAAAACTAAATACAGGCACAGACTGTGTGTGGAAAATGATTTAAGACAGACTCTCTCCAATACAACCCAACATTGCAGAGTTATGTGCATCCTTTCAAGCATACCCTTCTCATTAACCTGTGGTGATTTATTCACAATTTTCGATGAACAAATAAGGTTTTATATGTAAGATGGTTAAATAAAGAGAAAAAGTATTGATTATTATTATATTATTATTTTTGCCCTGGTCCTATAAGAGCTCTTTGTCACTTCCCACGAGCTGGGTTGTGACAAAAACTCACACTCATTCTTATGTTTAAAAAATGTATCGTATAGTGTGTGTGGCAGGCTTACAATGATGGCAAAAAAAACATTTGAGAGTGCGCTGACCCTGGTGCTAGAGGGGGTATGCAGCTGGAGGTTGAATATTTGAAGGGGTACGAGGCTATAAAAAGTTTGGGAACCACTGCTCTAAAGGTACCATGTTACATTTAGTATTCAGCACCGTTTGCTTCCCCTGTCCGGGGGTGTCCTCGGATGGGGCCACAGTGTCTCCTGACCCCTCCTGTCTCAGCCTCCAGTATTTATGCTGCAGTAGTTTATGTGTCGGGGGGCTAGGGTCAGTTTGTTATATCTGGAGTACTTCTCCTGTCCTATTCGGTGTCCTGTGTGAATTTAAGTGTGCTCTCTCTAATTCTCTCTTTCTCTCTTTCTTTCTCTCTCTCGGAGGACCTGAGCCCTAGGACCATGCCTCAGGACTACCTGACATGATGACTGCTTGCTGTCCCCAGTCCACCTGGCCGTGCTGCTGCTCCAGTTTCAACTGTTCTGCCTTATTATTATTGGACCATGCTGGTCATTTATGAACATTTGAACATCTTGGCCATGTTCTGTTATAATCTCCACCCGGCACAGCCAGAAGAGGACTGGCCACCCCATATAGCCTGGTTCCTCTCTAGGTTTCTTCCTAGTTTTTGGCCTTTCTAGGGAGTTTTTCCTAGCCACCGTGCTTCTACACCTGCATTGCTTGCTGTTTGGGGTTTTAGGCTGGGTTTCTGTACAGCACTTTGAGTTATCAGCTGATGTACGAAGGGCTATATAAATAAATTTGATTTGATTAATTATTCCCTTTGAATATGTTAACTATATTTGGAGTTTGCCTGCAACCAGAATCTAATGGTCTTGGCGGGATGAATCTGATGAGAATGTTTACCTTGTGGCGTATTGACTTGCATTAACTCAGCCATTTATGTGCAATGAAGAGAGAACATAAAACAGCAACGATCATGAAGAGCCTACTCCTCCCTTCCTCTCTGTCTCCACCGGACCACCGCACAAAAAGCAATTAGCTAATGGTGCAGGGCTAATGCATTCTTCCGGTGTGACATCACGATGATGGATGGGGGCTGAGTCTATAGGGGGTCGGGGGAGGCTGATGTTCCTGGGTGTATGTGCACACACATGCTCCCTACGTATTCCACTGGACCAATCAGCTCATTTAATCCTTTATGGATTACAATAGGAGTGGATGATTTTGATGTTTAGGCCAAAATGATCCCACGGTCAGAGATGTGAGCAGTATTGTTGTGTTTCGCTCTCTCTTTTCAATTACAGCTGTGCCGTTGAGAGGAATCAGAAGCCAGCCTGAGCATTGTTACATAACCGACAGCATAACAGACCTAAAAAAGAGAGCTTCAGCTCTGGCTGTTGATGACTGGCTGCAGCTCCCAGGGCTGCACTGCAAGAGCAGCTGTCAGTCACGTGGACGTCAGATCACAGAAAAGAGTGAAATTGTGCAGCATGAAATATGAATGTAGCAGATGATCTGTGTGAGTGAACCTCTTTATTCATGACAAACACAAAGCACCAGACTGTATCAAACTGGCTGCAAAGGACAGGGCTTGACTGCAATAAACTATACTGCAATTACTAGAATGCTTGTAAGCTTTTTATGCTCCTATATTTAGCCTAAATGGTTATCAAAGGGGTTACTTTCAGCAGGGCTGTGGACAATCATAACCCATTTACATCCCAGCACTAGAGATCTAGAGTAGCAATTGCTCGTTGTTGATTGTTATGCTTAGCTGTGACAACTCTACTTCACACTGACTAATATGTTTCCCACATCCATGCCATGTGCTTATCAAGCTTCACATTAATTAACTTTGATACAAGGACAGATGTCAAAAGAGCAGAGAAGATGGTAAACGAAAGGGGGCAGCTGTATGGGGAATGGGACTAGGTTGTGTTTGTGAGTGTGTGTGCATGTGTGTGTGTGTTATGTGTTTGTGTAGTCATACCTGGCTCTGAGCAGTCCCTGAGCTGTCACTCCGGCTGAGAGGAGAGCCTCCTTGAGAGGCGGAGAGAGCCGACTGCTCCGAGGTGGAGAGAGACAACTGCTCTGAAGCGGAGCGGTGTGCGGCTGAGGGGGGCGAGGCGTGGAGGGAGTGGGGGAGCGAGTGCAGGCTGTCTGTGTCTGCATCCTCCTCCTCCTCTTCTTCTTCTTCCTCCTCCTCCTCATCTTCCTCTACACCTCCTTGTGTCAAGGTGCTTTCTCCAGCTTCCTGGT
Source organism: Oncorhynchus mykiss (assembly GCF_013265735.2). Taxonomy (NCBI): domain Eukaryota; kingdom Metazoa; phylum Chordata; class Actinopteri; order Salmoniformes; family Salmonidae; genus Oncorhynchus; species Oncorhynchus mykiss. The sequence goes on from NC_048576.1 coordinate 21,952,216, forward strand.
GGCAGAGCACCAGGTCCACCAGGTCTTCCTTCTCCCTGCAGGTGTCTGTAGGGATGTTGCGCAGCAGCAGGTACTGGCGCAGGTCCTTAACACGCAGCGCCATGAGCTGTGGTCTCTGGAAGGCCGTTCCGCGCAGGAGGTGGCAGGTGGTGCAGCAGCGGAGGCTCTCTTGCAGCACCGAGCACATGGCACAGAAACTTTTCTTACAGTCCGAGCATATGTGCTGAGAGAAAGAGAGAGAGAGACAGAGAGAGATACAGTGATAGAGACTCACCACACACATTAAGAAGAGAGGCGATCCCATCAGCCAGTCATGTCCATTCCTCCTGATCAATTAATGAATATATTTAATTAATTATTGGCATCATGGAGTCAATTAACTATCCTGGTTTTAGAACTCTTAATTACAACTAATGAGAGGGATCTGCCAAATCTACCAGACAACAGCTTTCCAATACAAGTACTCATTCCTTATGATGTCACTATGTCCTAGGAAAGAGGATGAGTTTCCCCCATTTGGCACAGACAAGCTAAATAATACTATATGGAATATTCTCTAGCATTTACAAGCTTATCTCGGTTTACTGAGGAAACTCAGATGAATCGACTGACTGGCAGTCTGAATGGAGACAGAAAAAGTGGGATATGGCCAGAAATAATTTCCATATCATTACTGTGCATTGCAAATGAGCTGTGGACCAGAAAGAGGACATTCACACTCTGACAGGTCCATTTATCAATCTTCTGTGTTAGTCCCCCAGAACTTCTCCTTTCTTGACACAGATATCGAGCTGAGCCACACACACACACACACACACACACAGAGAATATATTCCGGGATTGAACCTCAACAGGTGTGAGCGGGCTGATAGAGCAGTCTGAGCCTGGAAGTGCAAGAACGCTGAAGCCTCCAGGGGCTTCTATCGCTGTCCCAGCATGCTACACTGTCAGTCAATGCCTAGATACGCTCTGCCATTTACCTGTCTGCAGTCTAAGCTGATGCCCTGGTGTGACCAGTATGATTGATTATTTCATATGGAAGTTAGTTTTATTAGTTTATAAGGGGCACAGTGTTCTTCCTCATCTTTTTACACACTATTGTCATTATCCTCATCACCACCTACCTTGCGCCTGAAGACGGAGAAGGCCAGTCCACAGGCCTTGCAGAGCTGACCTGCACTCCCTGAGCTGGTGGGGGGATATGTGGAGTACCCGGCGCTGGGGGCAAAGCGGAAGGGCCCCGTTCCGGTCCCAAACCCTGGCTGCTGCCCGCGCACCGTCCCTGTGCCCATCACCTCGTTCAGCAGCCCACAGCATGACGCCCACATGGACGATGCCCCCGCCTATGAAACAAACACACAAAGAATGCACGTCTGTTCTTTTTAAATTAATGTCTCCAAGTTTGAATGCATAGTTTGGAGTCCTATTATCCCTCCCAGTAGGTTCATAAACCATATGCCTTTGGCAGTCCTGAAATCATAGTAGCCTTCAATGCAATCAATACAGTGCCCCAATTTCACCTCCAACACTAAACTAGAGAAAAGTACAACTTTTGTTGTAGGTTGCATTGCTAAGGGAATGGTATCTCAGACTTCTCACATCATTCGTAATTTGTCCTTGAATCCCACAATGCCTCATTGTGACCTTCAGATGCTCAACCACCACCCCCCTCTGATGAACTACCTTTGTAGCTCCTGAGTTCCTCTACAAAAAGCATTGAAGTATTATAATAAAGTCTCTGGGGTGTTCGCACATAAAAAAAAATGTGTAGCAGCGCCTGACGGCAGCTGGCGTATTCAGAACAGGGTCCTGTGAACAGTGTGGAGGTGCAGAGGTGGATGCTATACAGCCTATAGCTCTTCAGAGGAAGGAACTTAAGATCCAAATCAGGGCCGTGCACAGGGTGCAGGTGCTCAAAATGAAAAAAGGGCACCCATCTGCTATTTAGCTAGCTCTATATGTACGCTTGTTTATTCCATGTGTAACTCTGTGTCGTTTGTGTCACACTGCTTTGCTTTATCTTGGCCAGGTCGCAGTTGTAAATGAGAACTGAAAATGTAAAATATATATATATATATTTTTTTTTTTCACTGCTTGTGATTTATCTTCAATGCTCTTAAATAATAACTTCTTAATATAATATTCATAAACTTCGAACTTATGATATATGACTGGCTGGCTAGTGGATATTTTTAGTATATGGTAGTTAGCTAGAGTCTAATAGACTACATGTGTTGCTGCTACTGTTACAGGCTTTGTTTTTTCCATTTATATTTAGAGATTGGATGTTAGCGTGTGGGTCACCTCGTTAGTCAGTATGTGTTACACCTGCACTGGTTTGTCATCTCATTAGTGGGAAGGTGTTTCACCTGTGCTGGGCCAGGTGCTATTTAAGAGCAGCTGGCCCAGTGTTTCTGTTGTCTTGAGAGATGTGGAAGATTAACGCCTTAAGTTGACCCCCCGTTCATTTGCTTTCTAGACAAAATCCTTTATCTGATCTTCTGGTTTAAGTTTTGTGCCACTTTTTCCTTGCATTCTCTTTCCTTGGTTTTTGTTACATTTCCTAGCAAGAAAACCAAAATTGTTCACTCAAAACAGAAAAGGGGAACAACCAAAACGAAACAGGTGGAGTTTTAAGAGGGGTTCTGAAAAACACTCATGGGGGTGTCCACTGAAAGCTGACTAGCAACAACTAGGACCTAAAAGACAGCCACCAAATGTAAAAACATGGAAGTAACCAAAAGGTGGAGCAAAACTGGGAAGATCAGATAAATACTTTTGATTTAGAAATCAAAAATGGGGAGAGTCAAAGGTGTTAACCCTTCACCTCTTCCAAGACAACTGGAGCCCTCGGCCAGCCAATCTTAAAATAGCACCTGGGCCAGCACAGGTGAAACACATTCACACTAATGAGACAATGCAAACCGCATACAAAAATATATATTCCACCACCCAAAGGGCAGTTGGGAGTGGGAGGTCAAAGGTAGACCCCTATCTGTGAACGTGCCTGCTGCAAATACATTATTATGAGAGCTCTTTGGGTCTGTTTGTGGTTGAAAATGGTCAAGCACTAGAGCGTAAACAGCCTGTCCTAATGAGCTATGCCCCAAAAGGGATGTTGGGTTCAATCATTAAAGGTGCAATCCGCAGTTGAAACAATAACAAAGCAGCCTCCCACCCGTTTCAGCAAAAAGCTGAGGGATGGGGCTGAAGTAATGTAACTCTCAAATTTATAGACAGGGCTATGGATGCAAGGCCTGACTCATCCATGATATCAAAATGATAGTTTTAACCATGTTTTGAGGCTTTATAGCCCTCAAACTCAACTCTGGACCTCGAAGCCAATTCTACTGCAGTTTTTCAATGTTTTCTTCTAATCAGGGACTGATTTAGGCCTGGGACACCAGGTGTATGCAATTAATTATCAGGCAGAACAGAAAACTAGCAGGCTCATAGGGTAAGAGTTGAATAACCCTGCTTACATTTACTTTGTTAAAACCAGCTTATATTTTGCATTTTGATGGGGTACGACAGTTGAACTAAGCTCATGAGGCATTTATCAGTTATATTTTTCAAGAATCAATGTGTACATTATCATAAGTCCAAAAATGGATGTAGCAACTTCACATTGCCACATAAGTTTCTGTCCATTATATAATGAATGCCTGGTCACACACAACGCTACAGACATAAATCCCCCCGGTGCTATGGCTCTCATTGAAAACATAATCTCTATGTTAAGACTTGTATGGTTACTGTGTGAGCAGTGGGGTAATTTAACAGATATAACAGCCGTATGACCTAGTAGAGTAGGTGCACTTAGTGATATTAATGTGGTCCTCCAAAAGAAGACCATACAATGGATGTGACATGTTTGCCTGATCAATGTTTACTGACTGCAAGACTGTCTACTCCAAGGCCTGAGACCCAAGATGGCATGATCCCTGGCGCAGCTCCTTGGAGCATATTGATGGGGGAAGAGAGGAGGAGGGCAGGGAGAGAAAATGTATTCTGTTACAGGGCCTGGGGAATCAATAGCTGACATGAGCATACAGTATGTGGCTATGTCTGAGCTCAGTAGAGAATACAGTGAGCGTAGGCTATATTTTACAAGATGAGGCCGCTGCTGTCCACAAATACAGTTCTACTCAGCCATGACCTGCCACAACACACAGCCCTGCTCTATGATCTCACCTCTCTTTGCCTGCTTAGCCAGTCTGCAGTTATATAATCCAGGAGCTAAGTGCTATATGTGGAACTGACTGCACTGAGATGGAGATGGTCTTCCCAGAAATACAGTACAGCAATAAGTTGGTTGTGAAACAACATGATATCATAAGAAAATGTCATCCTGGCAAATTTTTGAATGAAGGTCAAATGTCACAGTAGCTGATGTTTTTCTCAATACAATGTAGTCAATGGGAAAAGATGAGTGTCGCAGTGTTGAGTTTTTCTCAAGACATTGCAGGCAATGGAAATAGATGAGTCCCCTACTCATACATCCGACCAAGCATGCAATGGGGCATAAACCAGGCACACAGAAAGAGTGGTAAAAGATCCACTGTGACTTAGATAATCCCCCTATCTTTGGACAGTTACTCAGTGGGCCATTACTACACCCTTTTGCTAGATTTAGCAGGAGGAGGCACAGTGGTATGGCCATGAAATCACTCATATCTGGCACAGCGCCAAAAGAAGGGCTTTCCCCTGTCACCTCAATTAGCACCCAGTAAGGTCTGCAGGGAAGGACTGACAAAACATACAATAGATAACTGCAAACAAGAGTTACAGTAAAATGCATTCTTTTGTTACCAATATATACACTTTTTTGAGCTTAATAATATCTAATCTACATGAAGATTAAATATTACGTATTACTATAGCATGCCTGGTTTTGGGCAGCTAAGGGGTTTAGGGCCCCTAACTTGCACTTGTCATATCAGACTTTTTGACAGTGAAGCAAACAATCAATCTGCTGATGCGCTGGACCTGCTGAGGAGAGCTGTGGTTTTTTTAAACGTTTTTGAGCATTGATTTCTATTATTCCTTTTGGCAGAATATATGACAGTGTAAAGCCTTGTTTATACCAGGTGCTAACATGCGTTCCTTGTCCTGATCTTGTCCACATTCTAATTGTGCCCACATTTTCAGAAATATCAAATCAAATTGTATTAGTCGCATGTGTCGAATACAACAGCCCCTAACCAACAATGCAGTTAAAACAAATTTGGATAGGAAATAAAAGTAACAAGTAATTAAAGAGCAGCAGTAAAATAACATTAGCGAGACTATATACAGCGGGGGACCGGTACAGAGTCAATGTCCGGGGGCACCGGTTAGTTGAGGTAATGTATGTATAGATGATCTATGTATAGATGATAACAACAGAGAGCAGCAGTGGTGTAAAAGAAGGGTTGGTGGTAGAAGCTGTTTAGAAGCATCCTGGACCTAGACTTGGCGCTCCGGTACAGCTTGCCGTGCGGTATCAGAGAGAACAGTCTATGAATAGGGTGGCTGGAGTCTTTGACAATTTTCAGGGCCTTCCTCTGACACCGCCTGGTATAGAGGTCCTGGATGGCAGGAAGCTTGGTGATGTATTGGGCCGTACACACTACCCTCTGTAGTGCCTTGCTGCCGGAGGCTGAGCAGTTGCCATACCAGGCAGTGATGCAACCAGTTAGGATGCTCTCAATGGTGCAGCTGTAGAACATTTTGAGGATCTAAGGATCCATGACAAATCTTTTCAGTCTCCTAAGGGAGAATAGGTTTTGTTGTACCCTCTTCACAACTGTCTTGGTGTGCTTGGACCATGTCAGTTTGTTGGTGATGTGAACACCAAGGAACTTGAAGCTCTCAACCTGCTCCACTACAGTCCCGTCGATGAGAGTGGGGGCGTGCTCTGTCCTTTTTTTCCTGTAGTCCACAATCATCTCCTTTGTCTTGATCACATTGAGGGAGAGATTGTTGTCCAGGCACCACATGGCCAGGTCTCTGACCTGCTCCGTATAGGCTGTCTTTTCGTTGTCGGTGATTAGGCCTAATATTGTTGTGTCTTCGGCAAACTTAATGGTGTTGGAGTCACGCCTGGCCATGCAGTCATGAGTGAAGAGGGAGTACAGGAGGGGACTGAGCACACACCCCTGAGGGGCCCCTGTGTTGAGGATCATCATGGCAAATGTGTTGTTACCTACCCTTACTACCTGGGGGTGGCCCATCAGAAAGTCCAGGATCCAGTTGCAGAGGGAGGTGTTTAGTTCCGGGGTCCTTAGCTTATTGATGAGCTTTGAGGGCACTATGGTGTTGAACACTGAGCTGTAGTCAACGAATAGCATTCTCACGTAGATGTTCCTTTTGTCCATGTGGGAAAGGGCGGTGTGGAGTGCAATAGAGATTGCATAATCTGTGGATCTGTTAGGGCGGTATGCAAATTGGAGTGGGTCTAGGGTTTCTGGGATAATGGTGTTGATGTGAGCCATGACCAGCCTTTCAAAGCACGTCCTGGTAATCCGTCTGGCCCTGCGGCCTTGTGAATGTTGACCTGTTTAAAGGTCTTATTCACATTGGCGGCGGACAGCGTGATCACACAGTCTTCCGGAACAGCTGGTGATCTCATGCATTTTTCAGTGTTATTGGCCTCGAAGCGAGCTTATAAGTAGTTTAGCTCGTCTGGTAGGCTCGTGTCACTGGGCAGCTCTCGGCTGTTCTTCCCTTGGTAGTCTGTAATGGTTTGCAAGCTCTGCCACATCCGACGAGAGTCAGAGCCGGTGTAGTACGATTCAATCTTAGTCCTGTATTGATGCTTTGCCTGTTTGATGGTTCGTCGGAGGGCATAGCGCGATTTCTTAAGCATCCGGGTTAAAATCCCACTCCTTCAAAGTGGCAGCCCTAGCCTTTAGCTCAGTGCGGATGTTGCCTGTAATCCATGGCTTCTGGTTGGGGTTTGGGGTTTGTATGTACAGTCACTGTGGGGACGACGTCATCGATGCACTTATTGATGAAGCCAATGACTGATTGGCTTCATCAATGCCATTGGAGGAATCCCAGTACATATTCCAGTCTGTGCTAGCAAAACAGTCCTGTAGCTTAGCATCTGCTTCATCTGACCACTTTTTTATTGATTTAGTCACTGGTGCTTCCTGCTTAAATGTTTGCTTGTAAGCAGCAATCAGGAGGATAGAATTATGGTCAGATTTCTATGCGTCTCTGTGTGTGGAGTATAGGTGGTCCAGAGTTAGTTTTTTCCCCTCTGGATGCACATTTAACATGCTGATAGAAATTTGGTAAGATGGAAGTTTCCCTGCATTAAAGTCCCTGGCTAGTAGGAGTGCCGCCTCTGGGTGAGCGTTTTCCTGTTTGCTTACAGCTCATTCAGTGCGGTCTTAGTGCCAGCATCAGTCTGTAGTAGTATGTAGACAGCTATAAAAATACAGATGAATACGCTCTCGGTAGATAGTATGGTCTACAGCTTATCATGAGATACTCTACCTCAGGTGAGCAAAACCTTGAGACTTCCCTAGATATCGTTCACCAGCTGTTGTTTACAAAAATACATAGTCCGCCGCACCTTGTCTCACCAGACGCCGTTGTTCTATCCTGCCAATACAGTGTAGAACCAGCCAGCTGTATGTTTATAATTCAGTCGTTCAGCCACGACTCCGTGAAGCATAAGATATTACAGTTTTGAATGTGCTGTTGATAGTTTAATCTTCCGCGTAGGTCATTGATTTTATTTTCCAAAGTTTTCACATTTTCTATTTGAATGGAAGGAAGTGGGGGTTCATTCGTCTGCCTACGAATTCTCAGAAGGCTGCCCACCCTCTGGACCCTTTTTCTACGCCTTCTCTTAACGCAAATTACACGGATCTGGGCCTGTTCCCGGGAAAGCAGTATATCATTCACGTCAGGCTCATCGGATTTGTTAAAGGAAAAAAAGTATTCTGCCAGTCTGTGGTGAGTAATCCCAGTTCTGATGTCCAGAAGTAATTTATTTTCAGATCCATTTTCAAATATCCATACCTCCTGCGTTTTTTAATCTGAAACACCTGTCTGAAAATGTAAGCACAATCAGAATGTGGACAAGATCAGGACAATTGAACCAGGTAAAAAGAGGGCTTAAGACATTCCCTAAAAAACAAAGACCAGACAACATAGACAAACTGTGACAATAATTACAGATATTACTGTTGACACACCACATTCATTTTTTTTGTTGCCATTAAGCAAACACTCTTATCTAGAGGGAATTACAGGCACAATTAGGGTTAAGTGCCTTGCTCAAGGGCACACCAACAGATTTTCCACCTAGTCGGCTGGGACTCAAACCACTGACCTTTCGGTTACTGGCCCAACACTCTTGTGCCCAACGCTTTTAACCGCTAGCCTACCTGCCACCCCACCAAAACAACCGACCCTGTCCCAGTGTCCCCAGCCTTCACTCTTCCAGCCACGACTCCAATACCATCATTAAGTTAGCAGATGGTGGTAGGCCTGATCACAACAACATTGAGACTGCCTAATGGAAAGAGGTCAGAGACAACAACCTTTCCTACAACATCAGCAAGACAAAAGAGCTGATCGGGAACCACAGTAAACGGAGGGCCGAGCACGCCCCAATTCACATCGTCGGAGCTGTAGTGGATCCGGTCTAGAGCTTCAAGTACACCAACATAGTCGTGAAGAGGGCATGACAACGCCTCTTCACCCTCAGGATAATGAAAAAAATTGGCATGGGCCCTCAGATCCTCAAAAAGTTCTACAGCTGCACCATTGAGAGCATCTTAACTGGCTACATCACCGCTTGGTATGGAAACTGCTTGGCATCCGACCATAAGGCGCAACAGAGGGTAGTGCATACAGCCCAGTACATCACTGGGGCCGAGCTCCCTGCCACCCAGGACCTCTATATCAGGCGATGTCAGAGGTAAACTTGTCAAAGACTCCAGCCACTCGTCATAGACTGTTCCCTCCGCTACCACTTGGCAAGCAGTACCGGAGCACCAAGTCTGGGACCAAAGTCTCCAGGACAGCTTCTACCCCCAAGCCATAAGACTGCTGAACAGTTAATCAAATGGCTACCCACCCACACACACACACTTTCACACTCTTCGTATACACTGCTGCTACTCTGTTTATTATCTATCCTGATAGCCTAGTCACTTTGGCCCCTACCTACATGACATTTACATATTACATCAATACCTCAACTATCTCATACTGCACATTGACTCGGTACGTGTACTCCTTTTATATAGCCTCGTTAATGTTCTTTTAATTGTGTTACCATTTCCTTTATTTAGCTAATTTTCTTACTTTTTAACTCTGCGTTGTTGTGAAAAGGTTGTTAAGCATTTCACAGTAAATTCTACACTTGTGATTTGATGATCAATTTAGTTTGATGATCCTCTCTTCCCTCCCTCTTCTCCACCCCATCATTTCCTCACTGGAGAGTATTGCTTCAGTAGCTTCAGGGGGAGATGCCATTCACATAGTGAAGCGTGCAGTCAGCTGGCAGCCTGCACTAGACTTCATCTCCATTGAGATCAGGAAGTAAAACTGACAGAAAAATCTAGCTGATTCAATCAATCTCTTGCTGCTTTTGTCAGGGAAGGCACAGCAAATCACAATGTATGAATATGTGCTGTTCAAAAGACTGCATTCAAACATGTCAATGATAACTGATGGAGCTTAGAAATGATGGTGCTTAGAAATTATGGCAAATGTCATGTGCATCATACATTTGTACCTTTAAAGCCTTACCTTTGGGGTAGAAGAGGATAGCGCCAACTAATAAAAAAAGAGCGATTTGGATTTTGGGTTGCAGGCAATAAAACCAAAACGATGTGTCTGCTCAGGAGATAATCCTGATATTAAAATATGACTGGCATATTTAATAACGACCGCCACGGAAACTGCTACCTTTCTGAGTCTATCACATTTAACTCCAACAGACCATAGCTCCTAATCTCAGAGTTCCAAATCAATTTTGGAATTCAGAACAGGGTCATGCCAGTCAAACTATCCTGAATTCTCTTGTGCAAATTCTCTCAAATTCTCAGTGAATTCTCTTACACAACAAAACAATATGCCCCAATGAGCAACAGTCCCCATAACTGACAAATCAGTGGAACTCAAGAGAAGTCATGTCGAATAACAGGATCCTTATGACAATGCAGTATCAATGAATTAGATGAAAAACATATGGTACAACTGACTGCAACAAAAACGGTTCATGTGTGGTTCTAAACATATTACAGCCATCATCCTCCATTTCTCATGAGCTGAAAAGCTGCTTTTCAAAATAAACCAGATTAGTCAATACAACGTCACAGCCATCTCTCTGGGGCAGATGATGGTTTGTCATGATCAGACAGAAGACCAGATGACCTTTCACCTGCACTGAGACAACAAACTGATTTAGGCCCCCCACAATACATCACTATTCAAATATTAGGGAAGCGGATAAAGGAAAAGATTGAGTACTTGAGGATATAGACGTTACAAACATGTTTATGATAGACCTCTGAACCATCATAGCCAACTTAGTGTCTTCAGAAAGTATTCAGACCCCTTTTTCCACATTGTGTTACATTACAGCCTTATTCTAAAATTGATGAAATAGTTTCCCCCCTCAATCTACACATAATACCAAATAATGAGAAAGCAAAAACAGATTAAGAAATATATACAAAAAATTAAATATCACATTTACATAAGTATTCAGACCCTTTGCTCAGCACTTTGAAGCACCTTTGGCAGCGATTACAGCTTCAAGTATTTTTGTCAATGATGCTACAAGCTTGGCACACCTGTATTTGGGGAGTTTCTCCCATTCTTCTCTGCAGATCCTTTCAAAATCTGTCAGGTTGGATGAGGAGCGTCGCTGCACAGCTATTTTCAGGTCTTTCCAGAGATGTTAGATCGGCTTCAAGTCCGGGCTCTGGCTGGGCCACTCAAGGACATTCAGAGACTTGTCCCAAAGCCACTCCTGCATTGTCTTGTCTGTGTGCTTAGGGTCGTTGTCCTGTTTTAAGGTGAACCTTTGCCCCAGGCTCAGGACCTGAGCGCTCTGAAGCAGGTTTTAAACAAAGATCTCTCTGTACTTTGCTCCGTTCATCTTTCCCTTGATCCTGACGAGTCTCCCAGTCTCTGCCACTGAAAGAAATCCTCACAGCATGATGCTGCCACCATCATATTTCACTGTAGGGATGGTGCCAGGTTTCCTCCAAACATGACGCTTGGCATTCAGGCCAAAGTGTTCAGTCTTGGTTTCACTAGACAATCTTGTTTCTCATGGTTTGAGAGTCCTTTAGGTGCTTTTTGGCAAACTCAATGCCAGCTGTCATGTGTCTTTTAGTGAGGAGTGGCTTCCATCGGGCCACTCTACCATAAAGGCCTGATTGATGGAGTGCTGCAGAGATGGTTGTCCTTCTGGAAGTTTGTTACATCTCCACAGAGGAACTCTGGAGCTCTGTCAGAGTTTCCATTGGATTCTTGGTCACTTCCCTGACCAAGGCCCTTCTCCCCCGATTTCTCAGTTTGGCCGGACGGCCAGCTCTAGGAAGAGTCTTGGTGGTTCCAAACTTCTTCCATTTAAGAATGATGGAGGCGGGCCTCCCGGGTGGCGCAGTGGTTAAGGGCGCTGTACTGCAGCGCCAGCTGTGCCATCAGAGTCCCTGGGTTCGCGCCCAGGCTCTGTCGTAACCGGCCGCGACCGGGAGGTCCGTGGGGCGACGCACAATTGGCCTAGCGTCGTCCGGGTTAGGGAGGGATTGGTCGGTAGGGATCTCCTTGTCTCATCACGCACCAGCGACTCCTGTGGCGGGCCGGGCACAGTGCGCGCTAGCCAAGGTTGCCAGGTGCACGGTGTAGCCTCCGACACATTGGTGCGGCTGGCTTCCGGGTTGGATACGCGCTGTGTTAAGAAGCAGTACGGCTGGTTGGGTTGTGTATCGGAGGACGCATGACATTCAGCCTTCTTCTCTCCCGAGCCCGTACGGGAGTTGTAGCAATGAGACAAGATAGTAGCTACTACAACAATTGGATACAACGAAATTGGGGAGAAAAAAGGGGTAAAATCTTTTTTTTTAAAAAGAAAAGAAAAAAAAAAAAAAAGAATGATGATGCCACTGTGTTCTTGGGGCCATTCAATGTTGCATAAATGTTTTGGTACCCTTCCCCAGATCTGTGCTTCGACACAGTCCTGTCTCAGAGCTCTACGGACAATTCCTTAAACCTCATGGCTTGTTTTTTTTGCTCTGACATGCACTGTCAACTGTGGGACCTTCTATAGACATGTGTGTGCCTTGCCAAATCATGTCCAATCAATTGAATTCCCCACAGGTGGATTCCAATCAAGTTGTAGAAACATCAAGGATGATCAATGGAAACAGGATGCACCTGAGCTCAATTTCGAGTCTCATAGCAAAGGGTCTGAATACTTGTGTAAATACGGTATTTCAGATTTTTTTTTGTCATTATGGGTGGGGTGTGTTGGGTAGATTGATTAGGAAAATTGTGTTCATCAATTTTAGAATTAGGCTGTTTTATAACAAAATGTAAAAAAAGTGAAGGGTTTCTGAATACTTTCCGAATGCACTTTATGTATTCACAAATGTCTGATATCAAATCAAATGTTATTGGTCACATACATGTGTTTAGGAGATGCTATTGCGGGTGTAGCAAAATTCTTGTGTTTCTAGCTCCGACAGTGCAGTAATCTCTAACAATTTTCACAACATATACCCAATACAGACAAATCTAAGTAAATAAATGGAATTAAGAATTTATAAATATATGGACGAGCAATGTCAGAGCGGCATAGGCTAAGATACAATAGAATACAGCATATTCATATGAGATGAGTAATGCAAAATATGTAAACATTATTATAGTGATATGATGTGATATGTTGACGTTGCATGGCACCTTGTGATACTATAGCAATTTGAAAGACTACTGCCTGCTGCACAACATAACATTGATATGCTGGATCGGAGCCAAACATTGCCAGTGGAAATAATTGCTCAATTTAGAAGATCTTATCTATCGCCTACTCTAAACTATTCTACACTGATACTCATTATTACACTGTTGCAAGAAACAGGATTTAAGGAGTTAGGCTTTGTTAATTAAAATGAGGTAAACAACTTTCCATACATCGGATACTCACACTGAAAAAAATGCTAGGGGGTTATTTATCATAATCATCCATCCTCATCCTCCTCTTCAACAACATCACCATCCCCTCCACGATGGTTGCCTGTTCTAGCACTCCTGGTCAGTGATTAGTGAGTCAAAATACTAGGGACGGGGTATTATCAATAGACCAGACATCTCAAAATATTCCATCACTCGTTGACTGCAGTATACTGATCTCATTATGGCAGATTAACGATGGGGGAAATGAATGGACATTGCACTGTGGTATAGTTCACTGCGAGGGAGATGCAAACTAGTGTCAGACTGAGGATCAGAAAGAGCTCGTGACTATCATCATTTAATGTATCCATGCAATTGTAAATAGAACGCAATATAAATATTTCAACCCTGGAGAAAATATTCCAACCGGCAAAACACTACTGTCACTCACCTTATACATGTATCCGTAAAATCAGAGTTTGCAACCCTTTAAAGCAAACAGACAAACAACAAAATTAATGCATTGTAATTGTATAACAATTATTAGGTTTGATTGGATGCCAAATTTATATTTTGTTACTATTTGTCGACGCACCAGATTTAAAAGTTGTAATATAGATCGATTGCAAGCCGGCTGTGCAAAATATCACAACATAGATATATTGAAATTGCAGTAGGCCTACCATACCTTCATTCTGACTCCCGGTTGTGGAATTTGTTGTGGAATATTAGAATGATGACCATTGCAAGGACACAAGGAATCACACCATTACGTCTTCCTTTTCAGAAGCTCCCTGTGTACTTGTAGAATAGGCATAACGTAATGTACAAGTCACCCTCAACCAATCACGAAATAACCGGAGGTACGGTTATCTTTAGCAGCCAATCGCCTTTTCAATTGCCGCATAGTGGGCGTTCTGAGCTATGCGTAGGTACGCGCATGTCTTGATACGGGCAATCCGCCGTGCACTATCGATATTTAATTTAGATAATGTATATTTATGCAATACTGCTGCTGCAGCTTTTTTTTATTAAGATGTTGACTTCATTTTGTTGCGACAAGTTTTGGGGTGATAGTTAAATTACTGCATAGTGCAGAGTTGAGTTGTAGCCCAGTAGGCTATGATGTAATCTTCGAACAAGCTGCCCATCCATCACTTCACTTCACTGCACTACAACTAATTATAGAGCCTAGCTACCTCTGAATGTTCATTTGATTAGCCTATGATTATCACAAAAAATAAGACCTCTAATGGAAACAAATACAGTATCTACTATGTTTTGCACGATTTTCACCTGATGGCTTGAATATTTATTATTTCACTAAATACAGAATCAGAACATCTAAACTCTGAGATCAATATGAGGCTATCCATCTGGCTCTACAAACGTCAAAGTGGGAGGGAAACAAACAAGTGTGCTTGTGTCAGGGTGATCAGAACTGCAAATGGCCCATAGGCCTGCAGATTGAGAGGGGGAGACAGAGAGACTGAGTATACAAACACATTTCTAATAATGAGTTGCACCCACTATTGCCCTCGAAGGTGTTCCACAGGGATGCTGGCCATGTTGACTACAATGCTTCCCAGTTGTGTCAAGTCACTGTAGCTGGATGTCCTTTGGGTGGTGGATCAATCTTAATACACATGGGAAACTGTTGAGAGTGAAAAACCAAGCAGCGTTACAATTCTTGACACACTCAAACCAGTATGGCACCTACTAACATACCAACTACCATTGAAGTGACATCAATAAGGGATAATAGCTTTCACCTGGATTCACCTGGTCAGTCTATGTAATCGAAAGAGCAGGTGTTCCTAATGTTTTGTATACTGAGTGTATAACAGACTATGATGACATCACTAACAATACAAATAATACTACATACACAGAACAGTACATATTTTGCAGTATAACCCACACAAATCTACATTTTTCACATACTTCAGTAGAGGCAAAATGTTTAGCCTCATGGGTAAATAGTTAGTCTTTCTGAATCAGTCTCTAGCCTGTCCCAAATATTAGGGACATTTGTAACACAAATGTATACTGCCATCACAGTATTACATAATAATAGGCCTACAGTACATCACACAGCCACCATCAGCGCGGTGTTGCCTGCAGTCTATTGCCTCCTGCGTATCAGTGCTTCCAGAGACATTTATTCCAACCTAATCACATTAAGTGATGGCAGTTGAGGTGAACAACGTGGCCTGTAAATGTTGCAGAATCCGCTTCGGAGCGGCAAACATTTGATTACAGGCTTGTAGATGTTGCCAATGGTTGGAGGTGGAAAAAACACTAGTATAGGCAAGGCCCCAACATTCCCCCACACACACACACACACACCTTATCCCCTCACTCTAACCTTAACCCTAGTCCATATCCACATCCTGATTCAACCATTACCCTAACCCTATCCTCATTCATCACCTTAACCCTACACTCAGTGAATGAGAATGCTGAGGAAAAGAGCCATGTAAGATACATGTCTCACAATACAATACACCCTAATGGCCATAAGGTGGCACTGTATGCATGGTAAATGTTGTGAGAAAGCCTTTGGCACTAATAACGTTTCCTGAAACATGTATGGGTAGTAGTTTATTGAGTGTTGGTTCCTGTGGGCCAAAGGTCTGACCCCTGGTAAATAAATACTCTGTTACTCTCCCAAGTCCACCGCTCTGACCTCCTGAAGGGCCTGTAAAAAGTATAGCAACACAAATAAAAAACAAATCAAACTTAAGAGTATGTTTTTATAGATCCTGACCGTCTTTGAGGTTTACCTTGAAGCGAGAAACAAGTACCTCTTCAGTTTCTGGGAAAGCGGATCCTGCTATCCATGCTGAGTATAAAAACGTGGATGTGGCAACTGTAGATTTCCACTTTTTATCCTTCCCCAATATGGAAAACTCATGGATTTGAACATCTTGAAGATGGGACAGAAGTATGCTGAGTAGGATCACTGCCTCATGTACGAACTAGAAACTCCCACACACGTCAAAGGTTTCACAGAGTTTACTGGAAAAACACTGTTCCTAGGAAATGATACATTGTTCATCACTCAAAAATCTCCAAAGTTTCGTAAACCTTTAAGCTGGAAGGGGAAATTTAATCATTGCAGGGATGAATTAACTTAATGGAGGGTATTTTATCAGATCTTGGAATTTCCCCATGTTCGATCCTTTCCAGCTGTGTTTTATGGCCTGTTAGGTTAACAGAATGTGACCCCTTGATGGGGTCCATATTAGGGTTTTCTTCTCCCCCAATGTGAGCTAGATCGTTTTAATCAAACAGAATTCTGAAGCTGTGGAGGGAGACCCTGGGGAACAAATCCATCATCCGTTTCTCTTGCAAGAACCTAGAAATCTCTAGTTTAAATTAACAGATTTTCCAATTAGATTTCAATGCAGGCGCGGACATTAACCCGAGCTTCATATCCACATCCCGTTTAATCCCTAACCCTATCCTTATCCACAACCACAACCCCAGATTGGTTTATTCAGTAAATGTTTTCTTATCTCTATTTTCTTAGAACTGCGTTGTTGGTTAAGGGCTTGTAAGTAAGCATTTTATGATACCTGTTGTATTCAGCGCATGTGTCAATTAAAATTGGATTTGATTTAATACATTGTGCTTACAGCAGAAACCCTAATCCTAACATTGACCCTAGATTGGTAATACATTGCACCCTAACCCTAATCCTAACCTTGACCCTAGATTGGTAATACATTGCACCCTAACCCTAATCCTAACCTTGACCCTAGATTGGTAATACATTGCACCCTAACCCTAATCCTAAACTCAGATATTACACTCAGTGAACAGGAATCTTGAGGAAAAGAGCCATGTAAAATATAGTACGTAAATTATGCTCACTATAAAATACACTTCAATGGCCATAATGTTGTGAGAATGCCTTTGGCACTCGTATGAGTAGCGTGTTAGTAGCTGTTTGTTGAGTGTGGGTTCCTTTGGGGCTGTTTTGGACCAAAATGTTCAAATCTCAGCCAAAGGTCAGACCCCCTGCAAATAAATACTCCACCATTCTCCCAAGTCCACCGCTCTGACCTCCTGAAGGGTCTGTAAAAAGTATAGCAACACAGTAGTAGGCCAAAACACCTGCTAGCAAACACAAATCAAATTTGAGAGTGTGTTTTTTTCTGTTCCTGATCCTCTTTGAGATTTGCTGGGAAGCAAGAAACAAATCCCACGACAGTTTCTGGGAAAGCGGATCCTGTTATCCTTGCTGAGAACAAACAACTGTCCAGGAGACTTTAAAGCTGAAATCAACAATTGAAACAATGAAAAAGCTAAGGGATGGGCTGGAAAATGTAACCACTCTCAAAATCATAGACCGAGCTATAGATGCAAGGACCATCAAAAATGATAGTTTTAACCATGTTTTGAGACTATATAGTGCTTCTTTACGTTTCTTTTGCTTACAAACATTGAAGTAAAACAACCTTATTTTGGGTTTTGATAGGGTACGACATCAATAGGGGTACGACAACAACGGGTGGATATCATTTATTTATAAGTCCAAAACGGTATGTAGCAACTGCAGATTGTCCCTTTAAGATGTCATTGAGATGTTTCTGTGTTATTATCCTTCCGCAATATGGAAAACCGTTGGATTTGAACATCTTGAAGATAAAAAAGTCTGCTGAGTAGGATCACCACCTCATATCAAGGGTAGGACACCACTACTGTATGTCAGAGTACTGGGAAAACACTGTTACCAGGAAGTGATATAGGGGTTATCACTAAAACATTTCCAAAGTTATGAAATCTTTGAAGGGACAATGAAATCAAACAAAGATGAATGGATTTCAAATCAAAATCAAACTATATTAGTCACATGCGCCGAATACAACTGGTGTAGGTAGACCTTACAGTGAAATGCTTACTTACGAGCCCCCAACCAACAATGCAGTTTTAAAAAATATGGACAAGAATAAGAGATAAAAGTAAAGAGTAATTAAAGAGCAGCAGTAAAACAACAATAGCAAGACTATACAGGGGGGTACCAGTACAGAGTCAATGTGCGGGGGCACCGGTTAGTTGAGGCAGTATGTACATGTAGATAGAGTTATTGAAGTGACTATGCATAGATGATAACAACAGAGAGCAGCAGTGGTGTAAAGAGGGGGAGGGGGGGAGGGGGGTAGCCATTTGATTAGATGTTCAGGAGTCTTTTGGCTTGGGGATAGAAGCTGTTTAGTAGCATCTTGGACCTAGACTTGGCGCTCCGGTACCGCTTGCCGTGCGGTAGCATAGAGAACAGTCTATGACTAGGGTGGCTGGAGTCTGGTATAGAGGTCCTGGATGACAGGAATCTTGGCCCCAGTAATGTACTGGGCAGTTTGCACTACCCACTGTAGTGCCTTGCGGCCGGAGGCCGAGCAGTCGCCACACCAGGCAGTGATGCAACCAGATGCTCTCAATGGTGCAGCTGTAGAACCTTTTGAGGATCTGAGGACCCATGACAAATCTTTTCAGTCTCCTGAGGGGGAACAGGTTTTGTTGTGCCGTCTTCACGGCTGTCTTGGTGTGCTTGGACCATGTCAGTTTGTTGGTGATGTGGACACCAAGGAACTTGAAGCTCTCAACCTGCTCCACTACAGGCCTGTTGATGAGATTGGGGGTGTGCTCGGTCCTCTTTTTTCCTGTAGTGCACAATCATCTCCCTTGTCTTGATCACGTTGAGGGAGAGATTTTTGTCCTGGCACCATACGGCCAGGTCTCTGACCTCCTCCCTATAGGCTGTCTCGTCATTGTCGGTGATCAGGCCTACCACTGATTTATTGATGATGTTGGAGTCGTGCCTGGCCGTGGAGTCATGAGTGAAGTACAGGAGGGGACTGAGCACGCACCCCTGAGGGGCCCCTGTGTTGAGGATTAGCGTGGCGGATCTGTTGTTACCTACCCTTACCACCTGCGGGCGGAAGGTCAGGAAGTTCAGGTTTAGTTAATTTTTGTGGTAATGCTGCAATCAGTTGGTTGTAAGTTTGGATTGAGCAGACGTTCCCATATTTTTTTTTTTCGATAGCTGCATATGTGACATAACTCTTCCATTTCTATTCATAATGTCATTCCAAAATATAATATATATTTTTTTAAATCCATAAAGAATGTTTTTTTATTAATCAGTATATTTGAGTTTAACCAAAACATTTGTTGTAATATTTGTTCTATATTTTCTGGAAGATAAAACTGAAATTGCAACCAGTTTTGTATGGCTTGTTTAAGAAAGGGCGATACCTTAAACAAAATGTCATTTTCAATTAGTCGGAAATTTGAAATTGTGATCTGTATAAAGGCAAAAAGGCACATTTTGAAGAAAGGATGAGCCTTTCTTAATAATCTACTGCAGAACCATTTGGGGTTTTAGTATAACTTATGTATGAGGGAAGCTTTTAGTGAGAGGTTTAAAGCTTTAATATTTAATCATTTTAGCACCCCAAACTCATATTCATTATATAAATAGGAATGTTTAATTTTCTAGACTGAAAAGATTGAATTGCCTCAAACAGTTCCTCTTCTGTAACTTGACTTTCACACAGGTCTTTCTGTAAATTTGTTAATTTTACATTATTATTATTATCATTATTACTATTTGGAAACAAATCTTTATAGTTAACATCATTCAGTGGAAATGGAGGAGACTGAAAAGAAAACATATGCTTAAATATTTTGCTTCCTCTTTCAAAATATAATTTGGAGAATCATGGATGACTACATCATTTGTAACAAGTTTCTGTAAATTATTTTTGGTAGCATTTCCATGTTGAAGATTCAAGAAAAATGTTGTGCACTTTATTTACAATTTTCCATCGATTCATTTTATTTTTGTAATACATTACACTTGATTGTTCTTGAATAAGTACCTACAATTCTTTTTGTTTTTCCTCTAACTTATTTTGTGCCTCTATTGTACAGTTTCCATGACCATCTATCTACCTGCTCTGTTACTTCCTCTATTTCCTTTATTAGTCTCATCTCTTCTGACCTAAACTGCCTTTGTTTTAGTGATGAGTATTATATTCAATCAAACAGAATTCTGAAGTAAAGCTCTGCTACCTGACCTGAGCCCCACGGCCCCTACCTTATACGTCGGGTTGGGCTTGTTTTCATCAATAAATTGGGTACGGGCAGGGCTTGAGTATCACTAAATGAATCACTAACATTTTGAAGCTGAGCCATTTGCTTGTACTCTGCTGCGCAGTACAGTCATATTTGTCTAAGATCATAACATGGTGTCAGAAGTGCTTTAACCTCGTCAAATATAAGACAGGAGAGATTATTTCACAGTAAATGTAAATGTTCCTTGAGATTTGTTGGAGTTTAGAGTGGCGAAAAGTATCTAACAGCTACAGTAATTGCTTTCTCGTCTCTTCATTGACCAGAGCCGCCTAAGTGGAGCCGTTGCTATGGATACTCACAGAATTAGAGCCATCATGAGCAGAGCGCATGTAGAGCGAGCTGAGGACAGGGAGTGAGCGACAGACAGTGAGGAGCAGCTAAGTGATTTACTAACGGAGGAAGTTATTTCTGATTTCGGGCAGGGCCGGGCCTTAAATTTGGCAGAAGAAATTGGGCATGGGTAGGGTAGGAATGTCACAGGCATGGGTAGAGCTCGGGCTTGGGCATAAAATTCATGCCCGTGCAGAGCTCTATTTTGAAGCTGTGGATGGAGACCCTGGGGAACAACCCCATCATCTGTCTCTCTTGTTCCTGTCAGCATTGTTAAACTGGAGCCATGGGAAAACTGAGATTGAGTAAAGAGGTGAAACTAACATTACACTCTCACATACACAGACATAAATACACATAAATACATACACTTGCAGGCACTCAAATGTATATATTATGCATACATCCCATAAATAAATGTGTTTGTTTCTAACTTAGTTTTACTGGTAATAATTCCCTTTCACAGTGTCATAGCTAATGAAATACTGTGGAACCGTTAGTGTTTGGAAGACTGGAAAAACAGATTGAAATCAACAGACATTTCCTGTATTGTTAATAGTGAACCAGTTCTGTCATTTTGGAGGTCAGGCCTGTGAGGAGTTAAACTGTAGCGATGGTTTCTGGCCTTGGTCCATATGAGCTGCCATGGGACCAATACCACTACCAGGCGGAGTATGGATTCTGGGAAAAATCATGAGTAATAGCACTTGAACGTTTTGAATACATGAGAATAATAACAAAAACATATATATTTCCCCAGTCACAATGATGACATTGCAACATGACTGAACATAACACAAACACACAGGAATAATGTGAGACAAAACAATGTTTTATTTATACCACCAGACATGGATAAGGTGCTAAATACATTGAGATTACCCCTTGACATTACAAGCTAGTACCCTTTGCATATCCACAGTTAAAACTGAGTGTAATTGCATCGTATTGAAGGGCTTCTTAGACTGTCGGTCTTGAATTCCATGAACATCCAGTCCCAGTAAGAACATCCAGTCCCAGTAAGAACATCCAGTCCCAGTAAGAACATCCAGTCCCAGTAACAGGTAAATGAGGGAGTACGGGTACAATCAGTGTGAGGTTTACCAGTCAGAAGCTGATACACACTGTCCTGCACAGCCTATTCTGTTCATTAACCTCTGACCTCTAATGGCAACATTTTAAAATAAGATTTACCCTGTTTTAGCCAGAAGCTCAGACTTTTCTGTTTCCATCTACATGGGCCTGCACCTCTGTCTCACTGGGCCGTGGCTCTGGCGTCTGCCGGCTTTTCAGCTGGAATTTACATAATTTTTACATTCAATTTTTACCCTTATTTTACCACGTAAGTTGACTGAGAACACATTCTAATTTACAGAAACAACCTTGGAAATAGGTACAGGGGAGAGGAAGGGGGAGAAATGAGCCTATACATAGCCATGGTTAGCTGTGAACTTTAACACCTTCTCACAATGCACCTGTTTTGATAACGCAGATGTTGTTGATTCTGCTCTTCGCAAGTCCTCACTGTCAGCCCTAGCTACGGAAACACTATTTCCCTAGTATAACATAAGGGTCTATACACTAGTGTAACACTGGTGTTACAGTCAAAAAGCAGCATCTGTACACATCCCAGGGCTGAGGAATGGGATTAAAAAACACTGGTCTGTGGAAGCTTGACTAACCACGATCAATGCAAGTGGTGTCCTCTCAGAATCATTATAAAGGCTCACATAGGACATTTTAAAACGGACATTAGGCTGAATTTTGTGAAAAACGAAAACATCTTAGTGTTTTACGTCAGCAGACCCACATTGGTCATGGGAAAGTGATAATCTACTGTACCCTGCAGCAGAGCTTTTGTCATAAGACCATATAGCATGAACCTGTGAATGAGCTCTTTGCCTTGGAGATGCTGTTAGAAGGAATGCTAAGCGTGGTTTATGTTACACTAGTCTGCCTGGATCAACGCCAGCTACACATTGGCCCAGGATCCCCTCTTACCTGACAGCTCCAACATGACTTCTACAGGCCTAATAAGAGCATAAGATGGATGGCCTGACACAACGGTACTTCCCCTATGACCAGGGAAGTGACTACCAAGCAGAGCAGTCACAGTCAAGTACCATGGTGATATTACTCTCACACTGGCAGCTCCATACAGGGCTGGGCCTCACATCCATTTCACTCACCCAAAACACAAACCCTGGCAGAAAATCCAGCTGATGTATTGGAAAGCTATCAAACTATAGAGGGGGATATTCTTGATGAAAATAATGTGAGTAGCTCCCATGGCCTTGTCTTGGGGGAAATTACATCAGTTAATACGGTTAAAAAACAAACAACAAAAATGACCAAATAATTGTAACATGTATTTATTTTGTTGCAGTTAGCAAGAAGTCATATTAACAGTATTCTATCATTTTCAGAGAAAACCATGGTTGTTACTGTAGAGTAAACTGAGGTGGGAAACAAATAGACACGGTATGCTGGAAGTCATATTGTAATGACTATGGTGGTTTGGATGAAGATTGAATATCCACTAGAATGGATCAATGAGAGATTTGTGACTGGATAACAGTCATTGACTTGTTCTTGCATTTAAAGTGCAAACAATAGGCTTCTAGAGGACACCAGGTATGTCCAGAGCACTTACAAACGCACACAGCCACACACCTGGGCACACAGAAACACATACACAACCACATGAGTGCACAAACAAGTACACACACAAAAACATATTTCATCATCATTTCTTTAAAACGTCCTCTGCAGACTATTGTTGAGCTGCAGTAAACATCATGTCACCTTAAAAAAACAATTCAAAATAATGCTCAAGTTGAACACTAAACAAAATATCTAAAAAGACACCTGTGACACGCTCCATTTGACCATCTCATTTACAATTCAGTTTCATATTATGTGCCAACAGCAGTACCGATGATCATTTATTATCTCCTTCTTCATCTCAATATTTTTGCCTTTCATTTGAAAGACAGGGGTACATTTGATTTCTTTATGGTACGATTCACAATTAGAATCTTTCATATAACCCATGGTGAAAGATGCAGTCGAGAGATAATTCTGTTATGCTAGGATATTTTTTTACCCTCTCCCCACCATCTGTCTGCCTTGTCACCTCTTACACAACCTGACAGAGACAGCAGTCAGTTCATCAGCTGCCCACACACACTCCCTCCCAGACAGACAGACAGCCTGGGTGTCCACTCCCCAGCTCACTCCTTCCCAGACAGACAGACAGCCTGGGTGTCCACTCCCCAGCTCACTCCTTCCCAGACAGACAGACAGCCTGGGTGTCCACTCCCCAGCTCACTCCTTCCCAGACAGACAGACAGCCTGGGTGTCCACTCCCCAGCTCACTCCCTCCCAGACAGACAGACAGCCTGGGTGTCCACTCCGCAGCTCCCTCCCTCCGACAGACAGACAGACAGACAGACAGACAGACAGACAGACAGACAGACAGACAGACAGACAGACAGACAGACAGACAGACAGACAGACAGACAGACAGACAGACAGACAGACAGACAGACAGACAGACAGACAGACAGACAGACAGACAGACAGACAGACAGACAGACAGACAGACAGACAGACAGACAGACAGACAGACAGACAGACAGACAGACAGACAGACAGACAGACAGACAGACAGACAGACAGACAGACAGACAGACAGACAGACAGACCAGACAGACAGACAGACAGACAGACAGACAGACAGACAGACAGACAGACAGACAGACAGACAGACAGACAGACAGACAGACAGACAGACAGACAGACAGACAGACAGACAGACAGACAGACAGACAGACAGACAGACAGACAGACAGACAGACAGACAGACAGACAGACAGACAGACAGACAGACAGACAGACAGACAGACAGACAGACAGACAGACAGACAGACAGACAGACAGACAGACAGACAGACAGACAGACAGACAGACAGACAGACAGACAGACAGACAGACAGACAGACAGACAGACAGACAGACAGACAGACAGACAGACAGACAGACAGACAGACAGACAGACAGACAGACAGACAGACAGACACAGACAGACAGACAGACAGACAGACACAGACAGACAGACAGACAGACAGACAGACAGACAGCCTGGGTGTCCACTCCCCAGCTCCCTCCCTCCCTCCCTCCCAGACAGACAGACAGACAGACAGACAGCCTGGGTGTCCACTCCCCAGCTCACTCCCAGACAGACAGACAGACAGACAAGACAGACAGACTGGGTGTCCACTCCCCAGCTCCCTCCCTCCCTCCCTCCTTCCCTCCTTCCCTCCCAGACAGACAGACAGACAGACAGACTGGGTGTCCACTCCCCAGCTCCCTCCCTCCCTCCCTCCCTCCCTCCCTCCCTCCCTCCCTCCTTCCCTCCCAGACAGACAGACAGACAGACAGACAGCCTGGGTGTCCACTCCCCAGCTCACTCCCAGACAGACAGACAGACAGACAGACTGGGTGTCCACTCCCCAGCTCCCTCCCTCCCTCCCAGACAGACAGACAGACAGACTGGGTGTCCTCTCCCCAGCTCAGGGCAAGGGCAGCCTGACCCAGAACCTGCCAGTTGAGGCTCACTCAGAGGTTCACAGCCTAGTCGGGTCTGCTCTACTTGGAAGATAAAAACTATTTTGGGATAAATGTGAATCTGGTGGATGTATAATTAAAATCTGTTTTGAAATCAGCGTTTAGTAAATGTTGTGTGTGCAATAAAACACAGCAGCATATTTATAGAAACAAACCCTCCCACTGTGTCATCCAGTCTGCATGTGCTACATGGAAGTACCTCATTAGAAAAAAGCACTTGACATTAGAAAGCCAAAACAGTCAGGTGAAATCTAATCTGTTTTATTCCTGTAGTGTATGATTGCTTTGCTCATAAAGAATGACATACGCAGGAGGACACAGTAAAAATATCACTGCAGTGCCTAGAAAACCTATGTCTTTACCAACACAAGAACAGTCTGTTTTTTCTCAAATGTACGTTTTCTGACAAAACTGGCTTGAACTCTCTCTGCAATCGGAACATGTAAAGAGACAACACGAAACAGTGAGTGGTTTATGAATTTGGTGACCCCAAGCTTCTCCTGCGATGATGACACATGCTGAAACGGGAGGCAGGGTTCAGGCCAAGGTGAGGGGACAGTAGGGTACAAAGGGTTGTCAAATTACAACGCTGGCTCTGACTCATCACCTCTCACAGTAGTTCAGAGCCACAATCGTGGATACACACTTCTCCCCAAGCTTCTCCCCACCTCCCCATGCCTCTAGCTCCAGTTTATCCTCCTCCTCTTCCCCCTCTTCCTCCTCCTCCTCCTCCTCACCCTCCTCCTCATTCTGGCTGGGTTCTTCAATAGAGGTCTCCAGGGTATAACTACTATAGACCTGCACCTCGCTATACTCGTAGATGGTGGGCAGGCTGCTCCGGAGGCCGAAGCGTCTGCGCAGGGCCACTAGGAGGGGCTGTGGCACAGTGAAGATGTCCACGTTGTTGCCCAAGTCCACCCATGCCAGGCTGGCGAACTGCAGGGGGTTCTTCACCACCTCCGTCAGGTCCTTCAGCACGCCCACCGTCAGACGGTTGCCGTTGATGGCCAGGGTGGTGAGCTTGGGCATGGAGCCCAGGTAGGGCAGCAGTAGACGCAGGCTCTCGTCCTGCAGCTCAGTGAAGCTGAGGTCCACGGCCGACACAGAGTTGCCGTTACTCTGGAGGTAGTAGGCCACCCTGTGGATGTCTCGGCCAGACAGAGGGATGCCAGACAGGTTGGCCACGTCGTTGGTCAGTTTCTTCTTCAGTGTGGTTTTAAGACTGTGAATGGAAAGACCAGAGACAGTTAAAAACTACACAGAGAATAGAATTGAAAAGCCCATCTTCTTTGCAAGTTTTGTTTTGGTTCTCTAGACTCTAGAGCACAGAATAGTCATTTAGTGTAGGTGATAACCAAGCTGGGACCAAGCATCCTATATTGGAAGTTAGGTATCCTCTAGCGCCCTCAAACTCAACTCTGGATCACGAAGCCAGCTCCACTGCGTTTTTACATTGTTGCCCTCTAATCAGGGACTGATTTAGACCTGGGACACCAGGTGGGTGCAATTAATTATCAGGTAGAACAGAAAACCAGCAGGCGCCGGACCTCATAGGTTAAGAGTTGAATACCCCTGCAGCTAGTGTGTGAAGACAAATGATTTTAACTTAAAGGAATAATCGACTCAAAACCAGAAATTAATTTGATTTACATTGTTAAATAACGCAAATAATAATAAATTAGGAAGCAACGTGAAAATGTATGTGCAAATCTGCAGAGCTCAAGTTGACTACAAAATCCACAACGCAATGCTCTCTCTAGAAAGGCTGGCTGGCTAGGTAGCTAGCTAGAAAACATGGCTACCACAGGAGGTTAGTGGCACCTTAATTGGGGAGGACAGTCTGTAATATAAATGATAATGACATGTGGGCATGGAGAGATTTACATATACAGCATTCATGGGAGGATGTACCAGACTACACACACATTGGCCTGAGCTCCCTCTCCTCTTAATCACAGTCCTGTTTGCCTGGGGGTTTGAACGCCCTCTCCTCGCACCTTCTGCTCCTAGGCTGTGTGAGAGCAGGAGCCTCATAGTATAAATGGTTTTCCTCTGGTCCTCACATCTGTCGGCCTTTCGGCTCCGGAGCAGCCAAGGAAAGGCCTGCAGCAGCGGCTAACTGGAGCTCAGAGTTGTGAGTTTATTGATTCATCGAGGTGGCAATAAATCAACTCCCTCTCTCTATTTCCTACTCTCGATTCCCTTCCTTCCCTCGCTCACCATCCATCCTACTCTCCCTTCCTCTGCATTCAGCCTGTGCTGCTCTCTTGTTATTTTGCTCTGCATGTCGTAAGGTCTGTTTTTATCTTGCTATCCTCTTCTCTCTAATAAAACATAAGGATTAGAATGGCAAGCTGATTTCCCCATAGGAATATAAGGTGTACTCAGCCACTCCTTTATATTGTAATAAACCTCATTGGCATTGACTTGTCGCTCCTTCACCCTCCCCTCTGAACACCAGGGATCTCCATCTGTCTCTCCTTAGCTCTCCTCGGCAGAGTGGCTCTGGGGCTTTTGTTTTGTGCAATATCTGTAAGATGTAGGCTACACCTCCTGAGCCAACAGAGCCATGCATCAACTTTTGTTTTGTGTTGCTCTGTTTCTTGGCAGATAGAGGGCTCAGAGGATGTGAGTATTTCCCAGTTCCTGCTGGAGCTGGCTGCTTTCTCACCTCACTGTGTGGGCGGAGAGAGAGAGAGAGAGAGAGAGAGAGAGAGAGTACATAGAAGAGAAAAAGCAAGCGTGAGAGAGCGAAAGAGGGAGAGAGATAAAGAAAGAAAAAGAAAGAAAGAAGGAGCCTGTTCCAGTTAGACAGAGACGGGGCGTGTGGGTGGCGTAGGGGGAGATTCTCTGTAATATTGTTCTAATGAGGCTGAGCAGCAAAAACGGTCTTGGACCGCCCTCCAAATCCACTGCCTCCCAGAAAGAGGGGCAGAATGCCACCCACAGGCCTACGGGTCTGGTTGGTTCAGAGTCACGGATACAACCAACCTTTCTCACACCACAGCCTCTGCCTGTTACCATCAAAAAATAAAACAACAGAAACAACTAAAAGTGTTCTGTCTTGTTCTAATTTAATGTGCCTGCTTTGCTTATAGCCAGCAGTATCATTCTACTTGGACTGGCAGTTTCTACAACACAAACAAAACAAAGAACTGGCAGTTTCTACAACACACAAACAAAAAAAGAACAGGCAGTTTCTACAACACAAATAAAACAAATACTTTCCAAGGCAGCCAGATTCTCTGCATAATAATCAAGATTCATCTCAAGAACACTGAGATTCTCCTGTATTAGGTCTCATTTAACAGTAAACGAGAGGGAAATCCATCTGCGACTCCATCAGAAGGGAATTGATACAGCAGCACAGGAACCAAATGAGAATGGACTCCCTCGAGTAAAGCTAATGGCTGGGTTAATGTAGGGTTAGCTGCTCAGGCTGATTGCTTTTCATAGCTAGAATTTACTCATATCAAATAATTTTATTGGTCACATACTCATGGTTAGCAGATGTTAATGTGAGTGTAGCGAAATGCTTGTGCTTCTACTTCCAACAGTGCAGTAATATCTAACAAGTAATCGAACAATTCCACAACAACTACCTAATACACATAAATCTAAATGGATGGAATAAGAATATGTACATATAAATATATGGATGATAGATGACCGAGCGGCATTGGCAAGATGCAATAGATGGTATAAAATACCATATTTACATACAGTGGGGCAAAAAATTATTTAGTCAGCCACCAATTGAATGAATTTATTTGAAAATTATGGTGGAAAATAAGTATTTGGTCAATAACAAAAGTTTATCTCAATACTTTGTTATATACCCTTTGTTGGCAATGACAGAGGTCAAACATTTTCTGTAAGTCTTCACAAGGTTTTCATACACTGTTGCTGGTATTTTGGCCCATTCCTCCATGCAGATCTCCTCTAGAGCAAAGATGTTTTGGGGCTGTTGCTGGGCAACACAGACTTTCAACTCCTTCCAAAGATTTTCTATGGGGTTGAGATCTGGAACTGGCTAGGCCACTCCAGGACCTTGAAATGCTTCTTACGAAGCCACTCCTTCGTTGCCCGGGCGGTGTGTTTGGGATCATTGTCATGCTGAAAGACCCAGCCACGTTTCATCTTCAATGCCCTTGCTGATGGAAGGAGGTTTTCACTCAAAATCTCACGATGCATGGCCCCATTCATTCTTTCCTTTACACGGATCAGTCGTCCTGGTCCCTTTGCAGAAAAACAGCCCCAAAGCATGATGTTTCCACCCCCATGCTTCACAGTAGGTATGGTGTTCTTTGGATGCAACTCAGCATTCTTTGTCCTCCAAACACGACGAGTTGAGTTTTATCCAAAAAGTTATATTTTGGTTTCATCTGACCATATGACATTCTCCCAATCTTCTTCTGGATCATCCAAATGCTCTCTAGCAAACTTCAGACAGGCCTGGACATGTACTGGCTTGAGCAGGGGGACACGTCTGGCACTGCAGGATTTGAGTCCCTGGCGGCATAGTGTGTTACTGATGGTAGGCTTTGTTACTTTGGTCCCAGCTCTCTGCAGGTCATTCACTAGGTCCCTCCGTGTGGTTCTGGGATTTTTGCTCAACGTTCTTGTGATAATTTTGATCCCACGGGGTGAGATCTTGCGTGGAGCCCCAGATCGAGGGAGATTATCAGTGGTCTTGTATGTCTTCCATGTCCTAATAATTGCTCCCACAGTTGATTTCTTCAAACCAAGCTGCTTACCTATTGCAGATTCGGTCTTCCCAGCCTGGTGCAGGTCTACAATTTTGTTTCTGGTGTCCTTTGACAGCTCTTTGGTCTTGGCCATAGTGGAGTTTGGAGTGTGACTGTTTGAGGTTGTGGACAGGTGTCTTTTATACTGATAACAAGTTCAAACAGGTGCCATTAATACGGGTAACGAGTGGAGGACAGAGGAGCCTCTTAAAGAAGAAGTTTTAGGTCTGTGAGAGCCAGAAATCATGCTTGTTGGTAGGTGACCAAATACTTATTTTCCACCATAATTTGCAAATAAATTCATTAAAAATCCTACAATGTGATTTTCAGATTTTTTTTTCTCATTTTGTATGTCATAGTTGAAGTGTACCTATGATGGCTGACTAAATACTTTTTTGCCCCACTGTATGTGATGAGTAATATAAAATATGTAAACACTATTAAAGTGGCATTCCTTAAAGTGATCGATTTATTAAAGTGGCCAATGACTCAAGTCTGTATGTAGGCAGCAGCCTCTCTGTGTTAGTGATGGCTGTTTAACAGTCTGATAGCCTTGAGGTAGAAGCTGTTTTTCAATCTCTCGGTCCCAGCTTTGATGCACCTGTACTGACCTTGCCTTCTGGATGGTAGTGGGGTGAACAGGCAGTGGCTCAGACGGTTGTTGTCCTTGATGATATTTTTGGCCTTCCTGTGACATCGGGTGCTGTAGGTGTCCTGGAGGGCAGGCAGTATGCCCCCGTTGATGTGTGCAGATCGCACCACCCTCTGGAGAGCCTCGCGGTTGAGGGCGGTGCAGTTGCCGTACCAGGCGGTGATACAGCCCGACAGAATGCTCTCAATTGTGCATCTGTAAAAGTTTGTGAGGTTTTTAGGTGACAAGCCAAACTTCTTCACCACACTTTCTGTGTGGGTGGACCAGTACAGTTTGTCCGTGATGTGTACGCCAAGGACCTTAAAACTTTCCACTTTCTCCACTGCTGTCCCGTCGATGTGGATAGGGGGCTGCTCCCTCTGCTGTTTCCTGAAGTCCACAGTCAACTCCTTTGTTTTGTTGATGTTGAGTGAGAGGTTGTTTTCCTGACACCACACTTCCAAGTGCCCTTACCTCCTCCCTGTAGGCTCGTCATTGTGTCATCTGCAACCTTGATGATTGAGTTGGAGGTGTGCATGGCCACGCAGTCATGGGTGAACAGGGAGTACAGGAGGGGGCTGAGCACGTACCCTTGTGGGGCCCCAGTGTTTTCCCATGGGAAATAGTCTGCTTTGTAGCCCTTTCATACAGTCGAATGACCAAAGGGCCCTCTAGTGGTCTCATGGGTACTGTACGTCAGAACTAAAGACAGAACTAAATATTTCAGTTTCTAAAGCTCTGAACAAACAATCCATTAAGTGAAATAGGGAGAGGCTAGCACCTATGATTTAGTATAAGTTTAAAACATTTCTGGTTTGAGATCAGTGGAGGCTGCTGAGGAAAAGACAGCTCATAATAATGGATGGAATGGAGTTAAATGGAGTGAATGGAATGGTATCAAACATATGAAAACCATATGATACCATTCCATTTACTCCATTCCAGCCATTATTATGAGCTGTTCTCCCGACAGCAGCCTCCACTGGTTGAGATCATACAGGCTATGTTATGGTAACATCCATTTCAAAGCCTGACACAAATCCAGAGATTTCCAGGGAGAGGCAGCATCCGTCTCTACAGTCACGACAGCACAGATAAAACATGTCAACTCATGTTTCAGCCAGAGGAGCTCTGTTTATGCAACCTCACAGAGGATTAAGAATATAAGGCGTCCCCTATTCCCTATTTCAGCACACATCAGCATTAATGTGAATTTGTAATCAGGATGTTGGTTAACATGTTCATTTGTGTAAGCGTTTCTTTTAAACTCTATTAAAGGGACATTTCAAAAATGTTCAACTTCATATTCATCATCTCCAGCACCACCCCAACAGGAATATACTGTTGTTCTATGTTTTATAGTCAAAAATATAGAGGAGGATAAGTGTTTCCGATGACATCATCAACCAATAAGTAGGCAATGCCTATTCATTATTGGTTAAAATCACAATGCACACAGATTATGTCATCGTAAACACTTATCTTCCTTTATCTTTTTTTCTTCAAAACAGAAATGTTCCATTTTCACATACAGTATGTTGCTGTTGGGGTGGTGCTTGAGATTAAGAATATGAAGTTGATTTTTTTTTTCTCCCTTCAAGGTTGAGTCTAGTAATTCTAGGTTAGTCTAGTGAAGACCTTAGCTGTCCCATTGATGTATTTCTTTCCCTTCAATCCTTCTCTTCCTCTCCTTCAATCTCCACCACTCTACTTGTAACGGTCATCTGATGAAGAAGGATCGGACCAAAGCGCAGCTTGGTAATGTTCATGATTTTTATTAACACTGAACACTAGAACAAAATAACAAAGTGGAAGGTGCCTAGGAGCCTTACTCTGGGCGCACACCGAACAGAAAGAGACAAAGAACCTCACGTCCCTAGCCAAGGTGTGCTACCAGTACTTCCCCTTAAGACCCCGCACTGTCCTCGCCACACCAGGATGACCCGAAGGGGGTAATGTGTGAGCCCACCAAATAAATTGAGCACGAACACCAAGCGGCACGTACTTGCGACCCGTAGGACATTGTGTAGGCGCAGGTTCCACCCGTAACGCCCGTTCAATGTCTGTGTCCACCTCCCATACCACCAGTGCCACCAGCCTAGAGGTTGGTAGGATGGGAGTAGGATCGATGGGCCGATCCTCTGTGTCATAGAGACGGGAGAGCGATTCGGCCTTCATGTTCAGGGAACCTGGTCTATACGAGACGGTGAACCTAAATCGGGTGAAGAACATGGTGCCACCAGCCTAGAGGCTGGAAGGATGGGAGTAGAATCGATGGGCCGATCCTCTGTGTCATAGAGACGGGACAGCGCATCGGCCTTCATGTTCAGGGAACCTGGTCTATACGAGATGGTGAACCTAAATCGGGTGAAGAACATGGCCCACCTTGCCTGACGCGGATTCAGTCTCCTAGCTGCCCGGATACACTCCAGATTCCGGTGGTCAGTCCAGATGAGAAAAGGGTGCTTAGCCCCCTCAAGCCAGTGTCTAGACACCTTCAGGGCCTTTACCACAGCTAACAACTCCCGGTCCCCCACATCATAGTTACGCTTCGTCGGGCCGAGCTTCTTCGAAAAGAAAGCGCAGGGGTGGAGTTTTGGTGGCGTACCCGAGCGCTGTGATAGCATGGCACCCACCCCAGCCCCGGACGCGTCCACCTCCACAATGAACGCTAAAGAGGGGTCCGGGTGCACCAACACGGGCGCATCAGTGAACAGCGCCTTCAACCTATTGAAGGCTCTGTCAGACTCTGCCGACCTCCATAAACGCACCGGCTACCTGGCCAAAGGTGTCCTTTTACGCACAGCCTTAACGCAGTCACACTCCATCACCAACCCCGAGGTGGAAATGTGATAACCCAGGAAGGAGAAGGCTCATTTGGAGAACACACACTTCTCAGCCTTGACGTATAGGTCATACTCTAGCAGTCTACCAAGCACCTTGCGCACCAGAGACACATGCGTGTTGCGGAATAGATCAGGATATCATCGATATATACAACCACGACCGTGCAGTGTCCCTGAGAATCTCGTCTACAAAGGATTGAAAGACGGCTGGAGCATTCTTTAACCCATACGGCATGACGAGGTACTCATAATGGCCCGATGTGGTACTAAACGCGGTTTTCCACTCGTCTCCCTCCCGAATACGCCCCAGATTATACGCGCTCCTGAGGTCCAGTTTCGTGAAAAACCACACTCCGTAAAATGATTCCACCGCTGTAGCGATGAGAGGTAGCAGGTAACTAAACCCCACTGTGATGGAATTGAGACCTCTATAATCAATGCACGGACGCAGACCTCCCTCCTTTTTCTTCACAAAAAAGAAACTCGAGGAGACGGGTGAAATGGAGGGCCGAATGTACCCCTGTCCCAGAGATTCCGTGACATACAGTGGGGCAAAAAAGTATTTAGTCAGCCACCAATTGTGCAAGTTCTCCCACTTAAAAAGATGAGAGAGGACTGAAATTTTCATCATAGGTACACTTCAACTATGACAGACAAAATGAGAAAAACATTCCAGAAAATCACATTGTAGGATTTTTAATGAATTCATTAGCAAATTATGGTGGAAAATAAGTATTTGGTCACCTACAAACAAGCACGATTTCTGGCTCTCACAGACCTGTAACTTCTTCTTTAAGAGGCTCCTCTGTCCTCCACTCATTACCTGTATTAATGGCACCTGTTTGATCTTGTTATCAGTATAAAATACACCTGTCCACAACCTCAAACAGTCACACTCCAAACTCCACTATGGCCAAGACCAAAGAGCTGTGAAAGGACACTAGAAACAAAATTGTAGACCTGCACCAGGCTGGGAAGACTGAATCTGCAATAGGTAAGCAGCTTGGTTTGAAGAAATCAACTGTGGGAGCAATTATTAGGACATGGAAGACATACAAGACCACTGATAATCTCCCTCGATCTGGGGCTCCACGCAAGATCTTACCCCGTGGGGTCAAAATGATCACAAGAACGGTGAGCAAAAATCCCAGAACCACATGGGGGGACCTAGTGAATGACTTGCAGAGAGCTGGG
The DNA here is from genome assembly GCF_013265735.2 of Oncorhynchus mykiss. NCBI lineage: Eukaryota > Metazoa > Chordata > Actinopteri > Salmoniformes > Salmonidae > Oncorhynchus > Oncorhynchus mykiss. The sequence goes on from NC_048576.1 coordinate 21,986,877, forward strand.
ACAAAAGTAACAAAGCCTACCATCAGTAACACACTACGCCGCCAGGGACTCAAATCCTGCAGTGCCAGACGTGTCCCCCTGCTTAAGCCAGTACATGCCCAGGCCCGTCTGAAGTTTGCTAGAGAGCATTTGGATGATCCAGAAGAAGATTGGGAGAATGTCATATGGTCAGATGAAACCAAAATATAACTCGTCGTGTTTGGAGGACAAAGAATGCTGAGTTGCATCCAAAGAACACCATACCTACTGTGAAGCATGGGGGTGGAAACATCATGCTTTGGGGCTGTTTTTCTGCAAAGGGACCAGGACGACTGATCCGTGTAAAGGAAAGAATGAATGGGGCCATGTATCGTGAGATTTTGAGTGAAAACCTCCTTCCATCAGCAAGGGCATTGAAGATGAAACGTGGCTGGGTCTTTCAGCATGACAATGATCCCAAACACACCGCCGGGGCAACGAAGGAGTGGCTTCGTAAGAAGCATTTCAAGGTCCTGGAGTGGCCTAGCCAGTTCCAGATCTCAACCCCATAGAAAATCTTTGGAGGGAGTTGAAAGTCTGTGTTGCCCAGCAACAGCCCCAAAACATCACTGCTCTAGAGGAGATCTGCATGGAGGAATGGGCCAAAATACCAGCAACAGTGTGTGAAAACCTTGTGAAGACTTACAGAAAATGTTTGACCTCTGTCATTGCCAACAAAGGGTATATAGCAAAGTATTGAGATAAACTTTTGTTATTGACCAAATACTTATTTTCCACCATAATTTGCAAATAAATTCATAAAAAATCCTACAATGTGATTTTCTGGATTTTTTCTTTTCTCATTTTGTCTTTCATCTTTGAAGTGTACCTTTGATGAAAATTACAGGACTCTCTCATCTTTTTAAGTGGGAGAACTTGCACAATTGGTGGCTGACTAAATACTTTTTTGCCCCACTGTATGTCCACATAGCCAACGTCTCCTCCTGTGACAATGGGTACACGTGACTCCTGGGAAGCGCAGCGTTTACCTGGAGGTTTATCACACAATCCCCCTGTCGATGAGGTGGTAATTTAGTCACCCTCGATAGCCAAATCGGCATACTCAGAGGGAATGCACACAGTGGAAACCTGGTCTGGACTCTCCACCGACATGGCACTGATGGAAACGTCCATACACCTACCTGAACACTCCTCTGACCACCCCTGGAGAACCCCGTCTCCACAAAATCCTGGGATTGTGACTGGCCAGCCAGGGAATCCCCAGCACCACTGGAAACGCAGCTGAATCGATAAGAAAGAGACTAATCCGCTCCCTATGATCCCCCTGCGTTACCATGTCCAGTGGAACCGTGGCCTCCCTGACCAGCCCTGACCCAAGCCATGAGATCGAAGGAATTGTCTGTAGAGCTCCGAAACAGGATTGTGTCGACGCACAGATCTAGGGAAGAGTTCCCAAAAAATGTCTGCAGCATTGAAAGCCCCCAAGAACACAGTGGCCACAGAAACAAGATTCTCTGGTCTGATGAAACCAAGATTGAGCTCTTTATCCTAAATGCCAAGTGTCACGTCTGGAGGAAACGTGGCAACATCACTGCGTGTTCGCATTGTGGCAGCATCAGACCCTAGACCCAGTTAAATTTGCTTACCGCCCCAATAGATCCACAGACGATGCAATCACCATCACTCTGCACACTGCCCTATCCCATCTGGGCAAGAGCAATACCTATGTAAGAATGCTGTTTATTGACTAAAGCTCAGCATTCAACACCATAGTACCCTCCAAGCTCAACATTAAGCTTGAGGCCCTGGGTCTGAACCCCATCCTGACGGGTCACCACCAGGTGGTGAAGAAAGGAAACATCCCCTCCAGTCTCCTGATCTTCAACAAGGGTGCATGCTCAGCTCCCACCTATACTCCCTGTTCACCCATGACTGCGTGGCCAACTCAATTATCACGTTTGCAGACGACACAACAGTAGTAAGCTTGATTACCAACGATGACGAGACAGCCTACAGGGAGGAGGTGAGGGCTCGGAGTGTGGTGCCTGGAAAACTACCTCTCACTCAACGTCAACAAAAAAAAAGGAGATGATTGTGGACTTCAGGAAACAGCAGAGGGTGCACACTATCATCTACATCGACAGGACTTCAGTGGAGAAGGTGGAAACTTCAAGTTCCTTGGCGTACACATCACTGACAAACTGAAATGGACCACCCACACAGACAGTGTGGTGAAGAAGGTGCAACAGAGCCTCTTCAACCTCAAGAGGCTAAAGAAATTGTCACCTTAAACCCCCACAAATGCACAATTGAAAGCATCCTGTCGGGCTGTATTTTTCTTTATTTAACTAGGCAAATCAGTTATGAACAAATTCTTATTTTCAATGACGGCCTAGGAACAGTGGGTTAAACTGCCTTGTTCAGGGGCAGAACGACAGATTTTTACCTTGTCAGCTCAGGGATTCAATCTTGCAACCTTTCGGCTACTAGTCCAACGCTCTAACCACTAGGCTGCCTACCACCCCGTATCACTGCATGGTACGGCAACTGCACCCTCCGCAATCGCAAGGCTCTCCAGAGGGTGGTGCGATCTGCCCCAACGCATTACCGAGGGCACACTTCCTGCCCTCCAGGACACCTACAGCACCCGATGTCACAAGAAGGCCAAAAAGATAATCAAGGACATCAACCACCCAAGCTACTGCCTGTTCACCCCACTTCTATCCAGAAGGCGAGGTCAGTACAGGTGCATCAAAGCTGGGTCCGAGAGACTGAAAAACAGCTTCCATCTCAAGGCCATCAGACTGTTAACCAGCTATCCCTAACACACAGAGGCTGTTGCCTACATACAGACTTGAAATCATTGGCCACTTTAGTAAATGGATCACTAGTCACTTTAATAATGCCACTTTATTAATGTTTACATATCTTGCATATGTATATACTATATTTTATATCATCTATTGCATCTTGCCAATTCTGCTCTGTCATTGCTCATTCATATATGTATGTATTCTTATTCCATTCCTTTACTTAGATTTGAGTGTATTAGGTAGTTGTTGTGGAATTGTTAGATTACTTGTTCCGACAGTGCAGCAATATCTAACGAGTAGCACAAGCATTTCGCTACACTCACAATAACACCTGCTAACCATGTGTATGTGACCAATAACATTTGATTTGAGATTATTACAGACACCTGTGATAATCTAAAGTACTCAAAAGGGCCACTAGATGCATTGTGATAGATGATATAAAATCCTTGAAAGATAACAAAATAATTGTAGTTTACTGGTACACTTTAACATTTTCCACTAATATACCCTCCATTTGCAACCCTTAGTAAAGTACACAAAAAGCCTATACTACTTGTATACTTATTATATATATGAGGAGGCAATTATACTCAATCAAATGGTTAGAGGATAGACAATATGAGGCAATGTTCACATAAGGTACTTACAATTTGAGATTTCCTTAAATCAGCTCCACTCTTTAATGTCATGTTCGTATTCTGAGTAAGCATTTCACTCTGCTCTAAAAGTTCTGTGCCAAAGGGAACTCTTCATTTCGATATCTATCTTCCTCCCACGTGTTTACTCATTTTGGCTCCTTTCCCTCACCTTGAGCATCTCTCTCAGGTTATTAAAGGGTCAGGAGAGATTAGTCAGAGCTGTCGTGACCATTCTGTAAAACGACATCAGGGGATGCCTGCCGAGTCTCTCTGGAAATAGGCCAAACACATTCAAACAGCAGACACTGGGGCAACAGGCATTGGAGTGATGTAAGTAAAGGAATGAAGGAGAAGTGCTTCAGTATCATTAACCACTTTGGTGTAGAGTCAAAGTCTTTTGGAGTCACTTAACTATGGTAGTGATACAACAGGTAGTGGTAGTGATATCATGACAGAACACTGTTGTGCTCTTGAGCAGGATAGCTAATTAACCTGAACTGCCGGAGTTAACCAATGCAAAGTTGTATACAATACTGCATGCTTATTGAAAAATAATGTATGTTTTATTGTCACATTCAACAGATGGGTGCAGCAAAATGTGTTGTTCTATAGGGTCAGCCATACTAGTACGGTGCCCCTGGAGAAAATTAGGGTTAAGTGCCTTGCTCAAGGACACATCAACAGATTTTTCACCTTGTAGGTTCGGTTATACCAACCGGCGCCTCTTTGGTTACTGGCCCAACGCTCTAACCGCTAGGCTGCCTACCACCCTCATAACCTTGGAGGTATCTGTTTCACACATTTGGATCAGTGTGAAATTGCCAGTCAGTCAAACAGGGCCTGACACGTGCTGAGTTGACTGAAAGCCTACCTGCTCCATCTGCCTTGGATAAACTTTTTACCATGTCACAACCTGTGTGTGTGAGTGTGTGTGTGTGTGTGTGTGTGTGTGTCCATGTCCGTAACTGTGTGTGTACTGAACGTGTGCCAGTGATAAACAACCTGTCAAATGCATGATTAGTACTATACGTAACCTAATCGTCTGACCCTGTAGCCACATAGAATTAGGAATTAGAAATAAGAATTAGAATACTAGAATGGCCATGAACCTTCTTATGATGAGATAAAGGTGAGGGATTTGGTCAACCATGGTTTGGAAACTGCGGTATAACACTGCTAGCCTGCATCTAGTCTGGGTCAGATATCAGTGCCCCAGGTGGACAGCTCCACGTGTAGCAGAAAGATGGGGGTCAGAGTGGGTATTATATTCAATCAAATCCAATTTTATTTGTCATATGCTTGGAACCCTGACCTGTTCACTGGATGTGCTACCTTGTCCTGGACCTGCTGTTTTGGACTCTCTCTCTACCACACCTGCTCTCCCTAACTCTAAATGATCGGCTATGAAAAGCCAACTGACATTTACTCCTGAGGTGCTGACCTGTTGCACCCTCTACAACCACTGTGATTATTATTATCTGACGCTGCTGGTTATCTATGATCATTTGAACATCTTGGCCATGTTCTGTTATGATCTCCACTCGGCACAGCCTGAAGAGGACTTGCCACCCCTCAGAGCCTGGTTCCTCTCTAGGTTTCTTCCTAGGTTCTGGCCTGTCTAGGGAGTTTTTCCTTGCCACCGTGCTTCTACATCTGCATTGCTTGCTGTTTGGGGTTTTAGGCTGGGTTTTGTACAGCACTTTGTGACATTAGCCGATGTAAAAAAAAAAAAAAAGGGCTTTATAAATAAATTTGATTGATGCTTCGCAAACAGGCATAGACTAACTGCGAAATGCTTACTTACGGGCCCTTCCCAACTATGCACACCCACAGCTGACAGCTAACAGCCCAACAGCCATAAAGCACGCATAGCCAGTATCTTACTCTTTCACCATTCACCTCAAGTTGATAATGCTTTCTATTGGGCTGCTTGGACAACCATTGACCCTCGCCCGCTGAGTGTAGTACCATATAAAGTGATTAAAGGTATATAGTTATAACTTTGTGACCAATTGAGTTGGTCAGTAAAGAGAATTTAACTCCCATCCATTGACATAATTTCTAACTTTCAAACCCTCATCAGATACAGATGTACAGTGGGGCAAAAAAGTATTTAGTCAGCCACCAATTGTGCAAGTTCTCCCACTTAAAAAGATGAGAGAGGCCTGTCATTTTCATCATAGGTATACTTCAATACTTATTTTCCACCATAATTTGCAAATAAATTCATTAAAAATCGTACAATGTGATTTTCTGGATTTTTTTTCTCATTTTGTCTGTCATAGTTGAAGTGTACCTATGATGAAAATTACAGGCCTCTCTCATCTTTTTAAGTGGGAGAACTTGCACAATTGGTGGCTGACTAAATACTTTTTCGCCCCACTGTAGGATCTTCATTTGAGCCCGTTTGCTACAGTAGGAAAATAATCTTGCAGCAACAGGAAATGTGGATTATAATTAATGGACATTTTTGTAGGGGTTGATACATATTTCGTTAGGGCAAATCAAGTCTAAAATGTCAGTGTAAAGTACTGTACAAACTTGAAGCCTTTTTAAAACTCATACACTATACGTTTATATTTCCTACAGTGCAGGAAAATGATCAGCGATCAAAATAAGTGCTGTGCAATGCATGAGTGGATTTAATTATACCTGGGGAATGTTGTCTTATGCTATGTGCTGAATATGGCCCTTGATTGGCTACAGTCAGTGCTTCTTCTTGTTTTTGTTGAGCTAGATAACATGCTATTGTAGACACAAATTAAATGAAGATTTTGATCTATCTCTCCTGGGACATGATTCCGAACAATACAGGACAAAATGGCTCTGCACCTTTCACACTGTTATAGGACTGAGCTGACAAGTAACAAAGCAAGGTCTGGGTTTCATTTATGCATGAGCTCTGAAATTAATACAGTGACTTTCTGTCACTGGAAAGCATGCTATTGTACAAGTAATACTCCTTTTTTTCCTATAAATGAGAGAACATGCCTATAGCTGTAACCTTTACTCTAAGACTAGGCAGGGGGAATTAATGAAACACAGGGCTTCTAATGGGTAGCCCTGCAGTCCCCCCCACACTCTCTCTCACTCTTTCTTTCCCTCCCTACCTCGCTCTCTCCCTCCCCCTTTCTCCTTCTCTCAATTTTAGGGCTTTATTGGCATGGGAAACCTGTTTACATATGTCTCTCTCTCTCGTTTACCCTAGAGCCCCAGCTAAGACCGCTGAACAGCTCTGTGCTCTCTCTGAGGCAACTGTTGAACAAAATCGACACAAAGAAAATCATCTGGGAGAAGCAAGAGAACAAAATCAATGTGAGAAATTATTTTAACGATGGGACCAACTTGAGATATAGGGAGCATGAGAGAAACAGAGAGAACACCAGAGAGGTTAGATGGGGAAGAATACTCTATAGCATAAATACAACAATTGAGGAAAAGCATCACTTTATGTGAAGTATACCCATTATCAAACAACAAATGATCAAATACCCATTATCAGTTAAACCATTATGAATTGTGCCCTAAATGCTACTAGTATTCACAGCACAATCTCTTACGCACTTTTTCAGTAAGCCGTGAAATTTACTTGAATAGGAATGGTGTTGACAGTGTTCCAGTGCAGTATGGCTGAGGCTGCCTGGCTGGGTAGTTAGGGTAAAGGCTGTGAGAAGATGGATGATTTACAGAGAGGAGCATGCTGTCAGAGTAGAGCCTGCAAATGAACACAGTGGGAGACCCTTGGTAGTTAGTGTTGAGGCTATGAGTAGAGAGGCTGCTATTTAAAACAATGTTTAACCTTTATTTAACTAGGCAAGTCAGTTAAGAACAAATTCTTATTTTACAATGACGGCCTAGCCCAGCCAAACCCTCCCCTAACCCGGACAATGCTGGGCCAATTGTGCACCGCCTTATGGGACTCCCGATCACGTCCGGTTGTGATATAGCCCGGGATCGAACCAGGCTCTGTAGTGATGCCTCTAGCACCTAGATGCAGTGCCTTAAACTGCTGCGCCACTCAGGAGCCTGAATAGTTAGGGTGGAGGCTGTCAAGGGTAGGCAGAGGTCAGTAATCCAGATCAGAGTCAAAAGGTACAGAACGGCAGGCAGTCTCAGGGTCAGGGTAGGCAGAGGTTAATAATCCCGGGCAGTGACAAGGTACAGAACGGAAGGCAGGCTCAGGGCAGGCAGAATGGTCAAAACTAGAAAAAAGGAACAATAGAAAGACCGACACAAGGGGTAAACCGCTGGTAGGCTTGACAGACAAAACAAACTGGCAACAGACAGAGAACACAGGTATAAATACACTGGGGATCATGGGGAAGATGGGCGACACCTGGAGGGGGGTGGAGACACACACAAAGATAGGTGAAACAGATCAGGGTGTGACAGTACAAGTCAAAAGTTTGGACACCTACTCATTATAGGGTTTTTCTTAATTTGGACTATTTTCTACATTGTAGAACTTTTAAACTCGGACAAAACAGAGATGATTGTTCTAGGTCCCAAGAAACAAAGAGATCTTCTGTTGAATCTGACAATTAATCTTAATGGTTGTACAGTCGTCTCAAATAAAACTGTGAAGGACCTCGCGTTACTCTGGACCCTGATCTCTCTTTTGAAGAACATATCAAGACCATTTCAAGGACAGCTTTTTTTCCATCTACGTAACATTGCAAAAATCTGAAACTTTCTGTCCAAAAATGATGCAGAAAAATGAATCCATGCTTTTGTCACTTCTAGGTTAGACTACTGCAATGCTCTACTTTCCGGCTACCCGGATAAAGCACTAAATTAACTTCAGTTAGTGCTAAATACGGCTGCTAGAATCCTGACTAGAACCAAAAAATGTGATCATATTACTCCAGTGCTAGCCTCCCTACACTGGCTTCCTGTCAAAGCAAGGGCTGATTTCAAGGTTTTACTGCTAACCTACAAAGCATTACATGGGCTTGCTCCTACCTATCTCTCCGATTTGGTCCTGCCGTACATACCTACAAGTACGCTACGGTCACAAGACGCAGGCCTCCTAATTGTCCCTAGAATTTCTAAACAAACAGCTGGAGGCAGGGCTTTCTCCTATAGAGCTCCATTTTTATGGAACGGTCTGCCTTCCCATGTCAGAGACGCAAACTCGGTCTCAACCTTTAAGTCTTTACTGAAGACTCATCTCTTCAGTGGGTCATATGATTGAGTGTAGTCTGGCCCAGGAGTGGGAAGGTGAACGGAAAGGCTCTGGAGCAACGAACCGCCCTTGCTGTCTCTGCCTGGCCGGTTCCCCTCTTTCCACTGGGATTCTCTGCCTCTAACCCTATTACAGGGGCTGAGTCACTGGCTTACTGGGGCTCTCTCATACCGTCCCTGGGAGGGGTGCGTCACCTGAGTGGGTTGAGTCACTGATGTGATCATCCTGTCTGGGTTGGCGCCCCCCCCTTGGGTTGTGCCGTGGCGGAGATCTTTGTGGGCTATACTCAGCCTTGTTTCAGGATGGTAAGTTGGTGGTTGAAGATATCCCTCTAGTGGTGTGTGGGCTGTGCTTTGGCAAAGTGGGTGGGGTTTTATCCTTCCTGTTTGGCCCTGTCCGGGGGTGTCCTCGGATGGGGCCACAGTGTCCCCTGACCCCTCCTGACTCAGCCTCCAGTATTTATGCTGCAGTAGTTTATGTGTCGGGGGGCTAGGGTCAGTTTGTTATATCTGGAGTACTTCTCCTGTCCTATTCGGTGTCCTGTGTGAATTTAAGTGTGCTCTCTCTAATTCTCTCTTTCTTTCTCTCTCTCGGAGGACCTGAGCCCTAGGACCATGCCTCAGGACTACCTGACATGATGACTACTTGCTGTCCCCAGTCCACCTGGCCGTGCTGCTGCTCCAGTTTCAACTGTTCTGCCTTATTATTATTGGACCATGCTGGTCATTTATGAACATTTGAACATCTTGGCCATGTTCTGTTATAATCTCCACCCGGCACAGCCAGAAGAGGACTGGCCACCCCACATAGCCTGGTTCCTCTCTAGGTTTCTTCCTAGGTTTTGGCCTTTCTAGGGAGTTTTTCCTAGCCACCGTGCATTTCCTAGCCACCTGCATTGCTTGCTGTTTGGGGTTTTAGGCTGGGTTTCTGTACAGCACTTTGAGATATCAGCTGATGTACGAAGGGCTATATAAATCCATTTGATTTGAAGACATCAAAACTATGAAATAACAAATATGGAATCATGCAGTAAGCAAAAAAGTGTTAAACAAAATATATTATATATTTTAGATTCTTCAAAATAGCCACACTTTGCCTTTGACAGCTTTGCACACTCTTGGCATTCTCTCAACCAGCCTCATGAGGTAGTCACCTGGAATGCATTTCAATTAACAGGTGTGCCTTAAGTTAATTTGTGGAATATCTTTCCTTAATGCGTTTGAGCCAATCAACTGTGTGGTGACAGGGTCAATCCAAGATGGCATAGCAGTCAGACATCTTTGTCCTCGTCTAGTCGTGTCCCATGTATAAATCGTTTGATCTATTTTTCTTCGCATATCTTTTTTTAAAAACATTTTTCTAAACCTCAACTTCAAAATAGTCTCCTGCAACACACCTCACCCAATGTGGTGTAGATCAGATTTTTTTCTAAAGTATTTTTCTTTACTTCTGAACTGAAATCCCCCAACAGAAGCTAGCCCGCTAACTAGCTACTAGCAAGTAGTCAGCTAACCCCTGCTAGCGGTCATCAGCTAACCTATAGCTCAGAAAACTCTTGCCAGTTTGCACAACGCGATTCAAACCAGAGCATACAAGACCTATTTTCTCTCCATATCCCCGGATTCCTATCGCAAGCTCTGAACCTTTTCACCTGGATCATCGCAGCTAGCTAGCTGCAAGCCAGGAGTAGCCACTCGGATAACGTCTCTGTCCCAAAGCAAGCACCAGTTAGCCTGGAGCTAGCCCATGCTAGGCCCATCTCCCGGCTAGCTGAAGAGGTCCATCAGCCACTTCGGGGCTACAATACCTATTTTGTCAATTGGCCCGGACCCCTTTTACTGCCGGTACGGAGCTCCTTCACAACTGGACTACCGACGTAATCTGCCCAAGGGGGTTATTCAACTGGCTCCTACGTCATGACGTACACTGAATGCCCATCTGCTAGCCTGCTAGCCGCGGCCCGCTAGCTGTCTAGAGCATATCAGACTGTTAGCTGAATAGGTCCATCGGACAATTTTTTGCGCCACTATACCTATTTTGCCAATTGGCTTGGACCCCCTTTACTACACGAAGCCCTGCTTATCCATCACAACTGGACTACCGACGTAATCTGCCCGAGGGTTGTTTTTTTCCAACAGGCCCCTTCGTCGCGACGTCCCCTGAATGCCCATTTGCTAGCCTGCTAGCCGGGACCCGCTAGCTGTCTAGAGCATATTGGACTGTTTAGCTGAAGAGATCCATCGGCCAATTTCTCGGGCCACTATACCTATTTTGCCAATTAGACTGGACCCCTTTGATATACGGAACCTTACTAATCCACATGAGGAGGCTATCACAGACTTCTTCCGTCGCGACGTCCCTCTAAGGCCCTTCTGCTAGCTTGCTAGCCCCGGCCTGCTAGCTGTCTGAATCGCCGTGTCTCCAGCCAGCCTAACTACTCACTGGACCCCTATGATCACTCGGCTACGCATGCCTCTCCCTAATGTCAATATGCCTTTTCCACTGCTGTTCTGGTTAGTGATTATTGTCTTATTTCACTGTAGAGCCTCTAGCCCTGCGCAATATGCCTTAGCCAACCCTTTAGTTCCACCTCCACACGTGATGACATCAGCTGGTTTAAAGGTTTCTAGAGACAATCTCTCATCAATCAATGCCTAGGTTTACATCCAATGTATTCACATCCCACCATACCTTTGTCTGTACATTATGCCTTGAATCTATTCTATCACGTCCAGAAACCTGCTCCTTTTACTAACGTACTAGACGGCCAGTTCTTATAGCCTTTAGCCGTACCCTTATCCTACTCCTCCTCTGTTCTTCTGAGAGGTTATAGAGAGTAGAGGTTATTCCAGGCCATGCAGTGCCTAGCTCCACTCCTATTCCCCAGGTGCTCTCATTTTTCCCGCCCCACCTTTATTTAACCAGGTAGGCTAGTTGAGAACAAGTTCTCATTTACAACTGCGACCTGGCCAAGATAAAACATAGCATTGTGAACAGACAACACAGAATTACACATGGAGTAAACAATTAACAAGTCAATAACACAGTATAAAAAAAAGAGTCTATATACATTGTGTGCAAAAGGCATGAGAAGGTAGGTGAATAATTACAATTTTGCAGATTAACACTGGAGTGATAAATGATCAGATGGTCATGTACAGGTAGAGATACTGGTGTGCAAAAGAGCAGAAAAGTAAATAAATATAAACAGTATGGGGATGAGGTAGATAAAATTGGGTGGGCTATTTACAGATAGACTATGTACAGCTGCAGCGATCGGTTAGCTGCTCAGATAGCAGATGTTTGAAGTTGGTGAGGGAGATAAGTCTCCAACTTCAGCGATTTTTGCAATTCGTTCCAGTCACAGGCAGCAGAGAACTGGAACGAAAGGCAGCCAAATGAGGTGTTGGCTTTAGGGATGATCAGTGAGATACACCTTCTGGAGCGCGTGCTACGGGTGGGTGTTGCCATCGTGACCAGTGAACTGAGATAAGGCGGAGCTTTACCTAGCATGGACTTGTAGATGACCTGGAGCCAGTGGGTCTGGCAACGAATATGTAGCGAGGGCCAGCCGACTAGAGCATACAGGTCGCAGTGGTGGGTGGTATAACAAAACGGATGGCACTGTGATAAACTGCATCCAGTTTGCTGAGTAGAGTATTGGAAGCTATTTTGTAGATGACATCGCCGAAGTCGAGGATCGGTAGGATAGTCAGTTTTACTAGGGTAAGTTTGGCGGTGTGAGTGAAAGAGGCTTTGTTGCGGAATAGAAAGCCGACTCTAGATTTGATTTTAGATTGGAGATGTTTGATATGAGTCTGGAAGGAGAGTTTACAGTCTAGCCAGACACCTAGGTACTTATAGATGTCCACATATTCTAGGTCGGAACCATCCAGGGTGGTGATGCTAGTCGGGCGTGCGGGTGCAGGCAGCGAATGGTTGAAAAGCATGCATTTGGTTTTACTAGCGTTTAAGAGCAGTTGGAGGCCACGGAAGGAGTGTTGTATGGCATTGAAGCTTGTTTGGAGGTTAGATAGCACAGTGTCCAAGGAAGGGACGGAAGTATACAGAATGGTGTCGTCTGCGTAGAGGTGGATCAGGGAATCGCCCGCAGCAAGAGCAACATCATTGATATATCCAGAGAAAAGAGTCGGCCCGAGAATTTAACCCTGTGGCACCCCCATAGAGACTGCCAGATGACCGGACAACATGCCCTCCGATTTTACACACTGAACTCTGTCTGCAAAGTAGTTGGTGAACCAGGCAAGGCAGTCATTAGAAAAACCAAGGCAAATGAGTCTGCCGATAAGAATATGGTGATTGACAGAGTTGAAAGCCTTGGCCAGGTCGATGAAGACGGCTGCACAGTACTGTCTTCTATCGATGGCGGTTGTGATATCGTTTAGTACCTTGAGCGTGGCTGAGGTGCACCCGTGACCGGCTCGGAAACCAGATTGCACAGCGGAGAAGGTACGGTGGGATTCGAGATGGTCAGTGACCTGTTTGTTGACTTGGCTTTCGAAGACCTTAGATAGGCAGTTTGGGTCCAGGGTGTCTCCCCCTTTGAAGAGGGGGATGACTGCCACAGCTTTCCAATCTTTGGGGATCGAAGACAATATGAAAGAGAGGTTGAACAGGCTGGTAATAGAGGTTGCGACAATGGCGGCGGATCGTTTCAGAAATAGAGGGTCCAGATTGTCAAGCCCAGCTGATTTGTACGGGTCCAGCTCTTTCAGAACATCTGCTATCTGGATTTGGGTAAAGGAGAACCTGGAGAGGCTTGGGCGAGTAGCTGCGGGGGGGGGGGGGGGGGGGAAGCTGTTGGCAGAGGTTGGAGTAGCCTGGAGGAAGGCATGGCCAGCCGTTGAGAAGTTTTCGATAATCATGGATTTATCCGTGGTGACCGTGTTACCTAGCCTCAGTGCAGTGGGCAGCTGGGAGGAGGTGCTCTTGTTCTCCATGGACTTTACAGTGTCCCAGAACATTTTGGAGTTAGCGCTACAGGATGCAAATTTCTGCCTGAAGAAGCTGGCCTTTGCTTTCCTGACTGACTGCGTGAATTGGTTCCTGACTTCCCTGAACAGTTGCATATCGCGGGGACTATTCGATGCTATTGCAGTCCGCCACAGGATGTTTTTGTGCTGGTCGAGGGCAGTCAGGTCTGGAGTGAACCAAGGGCTATATCTGTTCTTAGTTCTGCATTTTTTGAACGGAGCATGCTTATCTAAAATGGTGAGGAAGTTACTTTTAAAGAATGACCAGGCATCCTCAACTGACGGGATGAGGTCAATATCCTTCCAGGATACCCGGGCCAGGTCGATTAGAAAGGCCTGCTCGCAGAAGTGTTTTAGGGAGCGTTTGACAGTGATGAGGGGTGGTCGTTTGACTGCGGATCCGTAGCGGATACAGGCAATGAGGCAGTGATCGCTGAGATCCTGGTTGAAGACAGCGGAGGTGTATTTGGAGGGCCAGTTGGTCAGGATGACGTCTATGAGGGTGCCCTTGTTTACAGATTTAGGGTTGTACCTGGTGGGTTCCTTGATGATTTGTGTGAGATTGAGGGCATCTAACTTAGATTGTAGGACTGCCGGGGTGTTAAGCATATCCCAGTTTAGGTCACCTAACAGAACAAACTCTGAAGCTAGATGGGGGGCGATCAATTCACAAATGGTGTCCAGGGCACAGCTGGGAGCTGAGGGGGGTCGGTAGCAGGCGGAAACAGGGAACAAATACTTATTTTCCACCATAATTTGCAAACAAATTCAGTAAAAATCCTACAATATGATTTTTCTGGATTTTTTTTTCTCATTTTGTCTGTCATAGTTGAAGTGTACCTATAATGAAAATTACAGGCCTCTCTCATCTTTTTAAGTGGGAGAACTTGCACAATTGGTGGCTGACTAAATACTTTTTTACCCCACTGTACCTAGGTGTCTGGCTAGACTGTAAACTCTCCTTCCAGACTCACATTAAGCATCTCCAATCCAAAATTAAATCTAGAACCAGCTTCCTATTTCACAACAAAGCATCCTTCATTCATGCTGCCAAACATACCCTCATAAAACTGACCATCCTGCCGAACCTCGACTTCGGCGATGTCATTTACAAAATAGCCTCCAACACTCTACTCAACAAATTGGATGCAGTCTATCACAGTACAATCCGTACAGTTTTGTCACCAAAGCCCCATATACTACCCACCACTGCGATCTGTATGCTCTCGTTGGCTGGCCCTCGCTTCATACTCGTCGCCAAACCCACTGGCTCCAGGTCATCTATTAGTCTTTGCTAGGTAAAGCCCAGCCTTATCTCAGCTCACTTGTCACCATAGCATCACCCACCTGTAGCACGCGCTCCAGTAGGTATATTTAACTGGTCACCCCCAAAGCCAATTACTCATTTGGCCGCCTTTCCTTCCAGTTCTCTGCTGCCAATGACTGGAACGAACTGCAAAAATCACTGAAGCTGGATACTCGTATCTCCCTCACTAGCTTTAAGTACCAGCTGTCAGAGCAGCTCACAGATCACTGCACCTGTACATTGCCCATCCAACTACCTCATCCCCATACTTTTATTTATTTGATTTATTTAGCTCCTTTGCACCCCAGTATCTCTACTTGCACATTCATCTTCTGCATATCTATCACCCCAGTGTTTAATTGGTATATTGTAATTACTTCGCCACCATGGCCTATTTATTGCCTTACCTCCCTTATCTTACCTCATATGCACACATTGTATTTAGACTTTTTCTACTGTATTATTGACTGTTTCTGTATTCCATGTGTAACTCTGTGTTGTTGTATGTGTTGAACTGCTTTGCTTTATCTTGGCCAGGTCACAGTTGTAAATGAGAACTTGTTCTCAACTATCCTACCTGGTTAAATAAAGGTGAAAGAAGTTGGGGTGGTATACAGAAGATAGGACTATTTGGTAAAAGACCAAGTCCATATTATGGCAAAAGAGCTCAAATAAGCAAAGAGAAATGACAGTCCATCATAACTTTAAGACATAGAGGTCAGTCAATGTGTACTTTGAAAGTTTCTTCAAGTGCAGTCGCAAAAACCAAGCGCTATGATGAAACTGGCTCTCATGAGGACCGCCACAGGAAAGGAAGACCCAGAGTTAGCTCTGCTGCAGAGGACAAGTTCATTAGAGTTACCAGCCTCAAAAATTGCAGCCAAATAAATGCTTCACAGAGTTCAAGTAACAGACACATCTCAACCTCCACTGTTCAGAGAAGCCTGCGTGAATCAGGCCTTCATGGTCGGATTGCTGCATAGAAACCACTACTAAAGGACGCCAATAAGAAGATACTTGCTTTGGCCAAGAAACACAAGCAACGGACATTAGACCGGTGGAAATCTGTCCTTTGGTCGGAGTCCAAATGTTTTATATTTGGTTCCAACTGCTGTGTCTTTGTGAGAAGCGGAGCAGGTGAACAGATGATCTCCACATGTGTGGTTCCCACCACGAAGCATGGAGGAGGAAGTGTGATGGTGCTTTGCTGGTGACAGAGTCAGTGCTTTATTTATAATTCATGGCACACTTAACCAGCATGGCTACCACAGCATTCTGCAGCGATACGCCATACCATCTGGTTTGCACGTAATGGGACTATCATTTGTTTTTCAACAGGACAATGACCCAACACACCTTCAGGCTGTGTAAGGGCTATTTG
This sequence comes from Oncorhynchus mykiss, assembly GCF_013265735.2. Classification (NCBI taxonomy): domain Eukaryota; kingdom Metazoa; phylum Chordata; class Actinopteri; order Salmoniformes; family Salmonidae; genus Oncorhynchus; species Oncorhynchus mykiss. Next base: position 22,003,176 of record NC_048576.1, read on the forward strand.
ACAAAGGAGAGTGATGGAGTGTATCAGATGACCTGGCCTACACAATCACCTGACCTCAACCCATTTGAGATGGTTTGGGATGAGTTGGACCGCAGAGTGAAGGAAAAGCAGCCAACAAGTGCTCAGCATATGTGGGAACTCCTTCAAGACTGTTGGAAAAGCATTCTAGGTGAAGCTGGTTGAGAGACTGCCAAGTGTGTGATTTGTTTAACACTTTTTTGTTTACTACATGATTCCATGTGTTATTTCATAGTTTTGATGTCTACACTATTATTCTACAATGTAGAAAGTAGTAAAAATAAAGAAACCCTTGAATAAGTAATTGTGTCCAAAAAAACTGGTACTGTCCATCATAACTGTAGCAGTGTTGACTAAATACATTTCCATTGGGGTGGAGGCAGAGTAAACTGTTGAGAGGGTGGGGGGAATGACTATTGGGGGAGCAACATGACCATTGAGGGGGTTTGGGAACCAAGTTAAATTAAAAACAAAAATGGTAATAAAAGAAGTACTAATATATATATATTAACAACAACAACAGTGATGCCTGTCGTTGGGGTGGGGGCAGAGTAAAAATCAGTTGGGGGGGAATGTCCATATGGGGGGGAATGACGATGACGACAGAAGCCGTTTCTCTCTCCTATCTCAAGGCCATCAGACTGTTAACTAGCCATCACTAGCCGGTTTCCACCCGGTTACGCAACCCTGCACCTTAGAGGCTGCTGCCTTATATATATATATATATATAGACGTGGACTCCCTGGCCACCTTAATAATGGAGCACTAGTAACTAGTAATGTTTACATACTGCTTTACTCATCTCATATGTATATATTGTATTCTATTCTACTGTTCTTTTAGGCAATACCACTCCAACATTGAGCAATATAATATTTATATATTTCTTAATTCCATTATTTTACTTTTAGATTTGTGTGTGTTGCTGTGAATTGATAGATACTACTGCACTGTAGGAACTAGGAACACAAGCATTTTGCTACACCTGCAATAACATCTGCTAAATATGTGTACGTGACTGATCAAATTTGACTGTCGTCAGCATACTTGATGATGAAGTTGGAACTGTGTCGTGGGTATACCCACGCAGGGAATAGAGGAGGGGACTGATGACGCACCCTTCTGGGCCTCTGTGTTGAGGAGGTAATGTTGCCTACCATCACCACCTGGGAGCGGCCCGTCAGGAAGTCCAGGACCCAGTTGCATAGGGAGGAGACCCAGGGCCTTGAGTTCTGAAATGAGCTTATAGGGCATTATGGTATTGCAGGCAGAGCTGGAGTCGATGAACAGCATCCTCGCATATGCATTCCTTTTGTCCAGGTGGGTAATGGCAATGTGAAGCGCAATGGCAATTGTGTTGTCATTGGATCTGTCAGGGCTGTAGGTGAATTGGAGAGGGTCTAGTGTGTCGGGGAGGTAGGAGGTGATATGGTCTTTGACAAGCCTCTTGAAGCACTTTATGATGACGTAAGTGAGTGCATCTGGTCGGTAGTCGTTCAGTTACTTTCGTTTTGGGCACAGGGATGATAGCGGACATCTTGAAGCAGATGGGTATAGCGGCCTGAGCTAGGGAGATTTAAAATGTCAGAGATCACAACAGCCAGCTGGTCTGAACATGCTCTGAGGGCATGGCTAGGGATGCCGTCTGGGCCGGCAGCCTGCGAGGGTTAACACGTTTGCATGACTTACAGTTGAAGTTGGAAGTTTACATACACTTAGGTTGGAGTCATTAAAACTTGTTTTTCAATCACTCCACAAATTTCTTGTTAACAAACTATAGTTTTGGCAAGTCAGTTAGGACATCTACTTTGTGCATGCCACAAGTAATTTTTCCAACAATTGTTTACAGATTATTTCACTTATATTTCACTGTATCACAATTCCAGTGGGTCAGAAGTTTACACACTAAGTTGACTGTGCTTTTAAACAGCTTGGAAAATTCTAGAAAATGATGTCATGCTTTAGAAGCTTCTGATAGGCTCATTGACATCATTTGAGTCAATTGGAGGTGTACCTGTGGATGTATTTCAAGGCCTACCTTCAAATTCAGTGCATCTTTGCTTGATATCATGGGAAAATCAAAAGAAATCAGCCAAGACCGCAGGAAAAAAAATGGTAGACTTTGTAGACTGATTCATACTTGGGGGCATTTTTCAACCGCCTGAAGGTACCACCTTCATCTGTACAAACAATAGTACGCAAGTATAAACACCATGGGACCACACAACAGTCATACCGCTCAGGAAGGAGACACGTTCTGTCTCCTAGAGATGAACGTACTTTGATGCGAAAAGTGCAAATCAATCCCAGAACAACAGCAAAGGCCCTTGTGAAGATGCTGGAGGAAACAGGTACAAAAGTAACTATATCCACAGTAAAACGAGTCCTATATTGACATAACCTGAAATGTAACTCAGCAAGGAAGAAGCCACAACTCCAAAACCTCCATAAAAAAGCCAGACTACAGTTTGCAACTGGACACGGGGACAAAGATTGTACTTTTTGGAGAAATGTCCTCTTGTCTGATGAAACAAATAGAATTGTTTGGCCATAATGACCATCGTTATGTTTGGAGGAAAAAAGGGGAGGTTTGCAAGCCGAAGAACACTGTAACGGCCATTGGTGGAAGAAGGTGAGGACCAAGGTGCAGCGTGGTAAGTGTTCATCATTTTAATGGTAAAACTGAACACTATCAAACAAGCACACAAATGAACAACCAAAACAGCTCCGTCAGGTGCAAAACACACTAAACAGAAAATAACTACCCACAACCCATAGTGGGAAAACAGGCTGCCTAAGTATGGTTCTCAATCAGAGACAACAATCGACAGCTGCCTCTGATTGGGAACCATACCAGGCCAAACACAGAAATACAAAACCTAAAATACACAGTATAGAATGCCCACCCCAACTCACGCCCTGACCAAACTAAAACAGAGACATAAAAAAGTAACTTAGGTCAGGACGTGACAAACACCATCCCAACTGTGAAGCACGGGAGTGGCAGCATCATGTTGTGGGGGTGTTTTGCTGCAGGAGGGACTGGTGCACTTCACAAAATAGATGGCATCATGAGGAAGAGAAAAGCATATGGATATATTGAAGCAACATCTCAAGACATCAGTCAGGAAGTTCAAGTTTGGTCGCAAATGGGTCTTCCAAATGGACAATGACCCAAAGCATACTTACAAAGTTGTGGCAAAATGGCTTAAAGGACAACAATGTCAAGGTATTGGAGAGGCCATCACAAATCTCTGACCTCAATCCTATAGAAAATTTGTGGGCAGAACTGAAAAAGCTTGTGCGAGCAATGAGGGAACCAAACCTCACTCAGTTACACCAGCTCTGTCAGGAGGAATGGGACACAATTCTTATTGTGGGAAGCTTGTGGAAGGCTACCCAAAACGTTTGACCCAATTTAAACAATTTAAAGGCAATGCTACCAAATACTAATTGAGTGTTGTAAACTTCTGACCCACTGGAAATGTGATGAAAGAAATAAAAGCTGAAATAAATCACTCTACTATTATTCTGACATTTCAAATTCTTAAAATAAAGTGGCAATCCTAACTGACCTAAGACAGGACATTTTACAAGGATTAAATGTCATTGTGAAACTGAGTTTAAATGTATTTAGCTAAGGTGTATGTAAACGTCCGACTTCAACTGTACATACGTCCTCAATGGAGACTGTGATTGTGTAGCCCTGGGGCTCTCTGGGGCTCTCCTGGCAGCCTAGGGTCATTGTGCTCGAATCTTGAGAAAAGGGTGTTTAGCTCACCCGGTAAGGTGGTGTTGGTGATCATGATGTGGCTGGCTTTCCTTTTTGTAATCTGTAAATGTTAAGAGCCCCTGCCACATATGCCTTGTGTTCGACCCGCTGAATTGCTCCTCCACATGTCCCTATACTTGTGATTCACCATCTTGATCCATCTGTATAAGTCATATTTGTACTGTTTAAAAGCAGCTTCTCTTTCAATTTCCCTACAAGGCTGCTATCAATCCACGTTTTGAAGTGGGTTTGTTTTGAAAGATACTATTGGTATCACGTCATCTATGCATTTTTTTATGAATCCGGTGACTGCGTTGGCATATTCATTGACGTTATCTCCAGCGGCGTCCACGTGATCAAAATAGTCTTGGAGCATGAATTCTGATTGGTCGGACCAATGCTGTTCAGACCTGACCCTCAGAATTTCCCTCTTGAGTCTTTGTTTGTAGGAGGGGGGAAGTAATGGAGTCATGGTCGGATTTTCTAAAAGTAGGATGGGAGGGGGCCTTATGCCTGTGTCGAAAAGGCATGTATTAGTGGTCAAGAGTAGAATTTCCGCGAGTTAGACAGTCGATGTGTTAGTAATAATTTGTGAGCACGGTACTCAAATTAGTTTTGTTAAAGTCCCCAAAACAATGAATGCTGCCTCCGAGAATGCAATCTCTAGTTTGATCAGGGTCCAATGAAGATCTCCGAGAGCCTTTTTTGTGTCAGCTCTGGGTGGGATGTACACAGCCATGGCGATAATCCCTGAGAAATCTCTCGAAGGTATTTGATGACTAAGTATTCCAAGTCGGGGGAGCAGAAGCGTGCATGTTCCTGTACGTTTCCCCCGTCGCATCATGTGTTGGTCCTAAATCAGAGGCCACCACCAATGGTCTTGACAGAGAGAGGCTGCTTCCTATCCGCTAAAAAAACTAAAACCTGCTGGTTGTATATAATCCCTATGTTGCAGGATCTGATGTCCCTCTGGAAGGAGATCCTTGCTACTTTTGTTTGTTCATTATTGATTGAACATTGGCGAGTAGTATGCTCGGTAATGGAGGACGTCTTAATCTCACTAAGACCCCACCACGTCTGCGTCTCCGTTGGTATTTTCGCTTCCTACACTCCGGTAGGACTCCAAAGCAGCTTGGTGCCTCGCCAAAGAAGCTAGTCCATTGTTTTTCCATCTCAGGGAGGTCGGGTAGATTGTGAGTACCCAGCGATTTGTATTCCAATAGTTCTACCCAGGTGTATGCAGTAATGCACAAAACAAACTGATTAAGAAAAACCGAAACCTGCAATGTTTTTTAATCAGAGCTCGAGGCGAGGCGCCCTCTGTTGGCGCCATCTTAGTACCCGAGCTGGATCTGTCTGATATTTTTCTAATTGAAACCGACCTCTTTCTGTTATTTATTAGGATTGATCTGTTCATTTATTCCTCGGTTAGATAGGTCCACAGTACCATGACAGTTGTTAAGCTGTGCAGTGGGGCGTGGAACAATTACACTACAGTATACTCCCTTACAAACTTATTCTGCACCAAGTAAACATGATATGATATACTGCCCAACACAATAGGATACTACACAGGCCTATATTATATGACCTCAAGATTAGGGTTGCAAAGGCGGGTATATTACTGGTAACTTTATATATCTCTGGCCCTCTGTGTGGCCTTATAACATTTAAAATATGAAATAATAAAATATGATTTTAAAATAAAAAATAGAAAGGAAAAGCTGTAAAACATTATCCTAAATATAACCCATAAATTTAGTGAATACTGTGGATGTTAAATAGGAGGGTTTCGGAATGACTGATTCGTTATAAATATTTTTTTAAACACTTAGTAAAATAAATATGTCAGTACAGTGCCTAGCAAAACTATTCACCTCCCTTGGCATTTCAACTATTTTGTTGGATTACAACCTGTCATTTAAATGGATTTTTATTTCGATTTCATGAAATGGACATACACAAAATAGTCCAAATTTGTGAAGTAAAATGAAAAAACGAACATGTTTAAAAATATTTAACGGAAAAGTGGTGTGTGCATATGTATTAACTCCCTTTGCTTCAGAAGTCACATAATTAGTTAAATAAAGTCCACCTGTGTGCAATCTAAGTGTCACATTATCTCAGTATATACACACCTGTTCTGAAAGGCCACAGAGTCTGCAACACCACTAAGCAAGGGGCACCACCAAGCAAGCTGCACCATGAAGACCAAGGAGCTCTCCAAACAGATCTTGGACAAAGTTGTGGAGAACTACAGATCAGGGTTGGGTTATAAAAAAATATCCGAAACTTTGAACATCCCACGGAGCACAAATAAATCCATTATTAAAAAATGTAAAGAATATGGCACCATAACAAACCTGCCAAGAGAGGGCAGCACACCAAAACTCATGGACCAAGCAAGGAGGGCATTAATCAGAGGCAACATAGAGACCGAAGATGACCCTGAAGGAGCTGCAAAGCTCCATAGCAGAGATTGGAGTATCTGTCCATAGGACCACTTTAAGCCATACACTCCACTGAGCTGTGCTTTACAGAATGGCCTGAAAAGCTATTGCTGAAAGAAAAAAAAATAAGCAAACACGTTTGGTGTTCGGCAAAAGGCATGTGGGAAACTACCAAAACATAGGGAAGAAAGTACTCTGGTCAGATTAGACTAAAATGTAGCTTTTTGGCCATCAAGGAAAATGCTATGTCTGGCGCAAACCCAACACCTCATCACCCCGAGAACACCATCCCGACAGTGAAAAACATCCCCACAGCATGATGCTGCCACCACCATGCTTGGTGGTGGCAGCATCATGCTGTGGGGATGTTTTTCATTGGCAGGGATTGGGAAATTTGTCAGAATTGAAGGAATGATGGATGGCATGAAATACAGGGTAATTCTTGAGGGTAACCTGTTTCAGTCTTTGAGACTGGGATGGAGGTTCACCTTCCAGCAGGACAATTTCCCTAAACATACTGCTAAATCAACACTTGAGTGGTTTAAGGGGAAACAGTTAAATGTCTTGGAATGGCCAAGTCCAAGCCCAGACCTCAATCCAATTGAGAATCTGTGGTATGACTTAAAGATTGCTGTACACCAGCGGAACCCATCCAACTTGATGAAGCTGGAGCAGTTTTGCCTTGAATGGGCAAAAATCCCAGTGGCTAGATGTGCCAAGTTTATAGAGACATACCCCAAGAGACTTGCAGCTGTAATTGCTGAAAAAGGTGGCTCTACAAACTATTGACTTTGGGGGGGGGGGGGGGGTGAATAGTTATGCAAGCTCAACTTCTGTTTTTTTGTCTTATTTGTTTGATTCACAAGAAAAAATCATTAGCATCTTCAAAGTGGTAGGCATGCTGTGTAAATCAAATGATACAACCTCCCCCCCAAAAATACAATTTTAATTCCTGGTTGTAAGGCAACAAAAAAGGAAAAATGCCAAGGGGGGTGAATACCTTCGCAAGCCACTAAGTATTTGTTGTAAAAGTTTGGCGCCAAACTAGTGGCAGTTGTGAACACATTCAATAGTTGCAGTTAATTGAAAATAATGCCATTGTTGATTAGATGCTTTTTTCATTAATTAGACTATTTTCTCTTAACAATGTGGTCTACAGTGCCTTGCGAAAGTATTCGGCCCCCTTGAACTTTGCGACCTTTTGCCACATTTCAGGCTTCAAACATAAAGATATAAAACTGTATTTTTTTGTGAAGAATCAACAACAAGTGGGACACAATCATGAAGTGGAACGACATTTATTGGATATTTCAAACTTTTTTAACAAATCAAAAACTGAAAAATTGGGCGTGCAAAATTATTCAGCCCCTTTACTTTCAGTGCAGCAAACTCTCTCCAGAAGTTCAGTGAGGATCTCTGAATGATCCAATGTTGACCTAAATGACTAATGATGATAAATACAATCCACCTGTGTGTAATCAAGTCTCCGTATAAATGCACCTGCACTGTGATAGTCTCAGAGGTCCGTTAAAAGTGCAGAGAGCATCATGAAGAACAAGGAACACACCAGGCAGGTCCAAGATACTGTTGTGAAGAAGTTTAAAGCCGGATTTGGATACAAAAAGATTTCCCAAGCTTTAAACATCCCAAGGAGCACTGTGCAAGCGATAATATTGAAATGGAAGGAGTATCAGACCACTGCAAATCTACCAAGACCTGGCCGTCCCTCTAAACTTTCAGCTCATACAAGGAGAAGACTGATCAGAGATGCAGCCAAGAGGCCCATGATCACTCTGGATGAACTGCAGAGATCTACAGCTGAGGTGGGAGACTCTGTCCATAGGACAACAATCAGTCGTATATTGCACAAATCTGGCCTTTATGGAAGAGTGGCAAGAAGAAAGCCATTTCTTAAAGATATCCATAAAAAGTGTCGTTTAAAGTTTGCCACAAGCCACCTGGGAGACACACCAAACATGTGGAAGAAGGTGCTCTGGTCAGATGAAACCAAAATTGAACTTTTTGGCAACAATGCAAAACGTTATGTTTGGCGTAAAAGCAACACAGCTGAACACACCATCCCCACTGTCAAACATGGTGGTGGCAGCATCATGGTTTGGGCCTGCTTTTCTTCAGAAGGGACAGGGAAGATGGTTAAAATTGATGGGAAGATGGAGCCAAATACAGGACCATTCTGGAAGAAAACCTGATGGAGTCTGCAAAAGACCTGAGACTGGGACGGAGATTTGTCTTCCAACAAGACAATGATCCAAACCATAAAGCAAAATCTACAATGGAATGGTTCAAAAATAAACATATCCAGGTGTTAGAATGGCCAAGTCAAAGTCCAGACCTGAATCCAAAAAAGAACTGAAAACTGCTGTTCACAAATGCTCTCCATCCAACCTCACTGAGCTCGAGCTGTTTTGCAAGGAGGAATGGGAAAAAAATTCAGTCTCTCGATGTGCAAAACTGATAGAGACATACCCCAAGTGACTTACAGCTGTAATCGCAGCAAAAGGTGGCGCTACAAAGTATTAACTTAAGGGGGCTGAATAATTTTTCAGTTTTTGATTTGTTAAAAAAGTTTGAAATATCCAATAAATGTCGTTCCACTTCATGATTGTGTCCCACTTGTTGTTGATTCTTCACAAAAAAATACAGTTTTATATCTTTATGTTTGAAGCCTGAAATGTGGCAAAAGGTCGCAAAGTTCAAGGGGGCCGAATACTTTCGCAAGGCACTGTATCTACTAGAAACTCATGGACAATATGGACACAGATATAATAAATGAATACTATATAAAAAATATATATTTTTAAAGTTATTCAAGAATAAATGACCAGAATGACGATACATTGCCATAGATTTTCTGTTAATTACTGAAGATTGCAGTAACTTCGGTAAATTGCCGGTAGCTTTGCAACCCTATCCAAGAAACTAACAAAATAGACTTGGTGGAAGCTGGTGCTACTGTGTAATTATCTAACACATGAAATCCTTGCTGTTATTGTACAGTAAAGCACCCAATATCAGGAGTGACTAATCTCTAACAAACACTCACTGAACACGAGACTGTTCTGTTTCAGAGATGTTAGTGGGCTTAAGTAGGTTTTTGGGGCCGTGCATACAGTATCACTCCTCTGATGTCCGTTTGCTGTTCGCTGTTCATTTGTTTGCAGTGGAGTTATGGCAGTAGCTGTCCCAGTTAGTGGATGTGCCAGCGATAGATGGACAGATCGGCAGACGGACAGACTCACCAGGCTTGCGACTTCCTCCTGGGAAGGCTTTGTCTCATCCACTTGGAGTGAGGGGTCAGGTGGAATATCAGCTGTCTGCAGATCTTGTTGGATGACTTCAGTGTATCTCTTTCCTGTAATATATACACACACACTACATTACATTACTTACATACATGCATACATAGGGTGAAAGTGTCAAAGTGACTGCTCTTGTTGACTCTGAACTGAATACATTTAATGAAAATAGGCCTATTTTCCTTTCCGACATCATGAACAATGGAATTAGACCCCTGCATTTTCCTTCATATGATGTCAAATGCATCATACGGGGATGATTTCTGTAAAACATTTTGCGACTATGTCAACAATGCACTAATGAAACAAATACCCAAATATTGTTTTTGAGTGGAATTTTCCTTTAAACCACATTTAGGACAACAGGTAACATTGTGACGCCTAATAATTAATTGATACATTTTAGAAGCCCAAGGCAGAACATCTTGGATACACATATTTCAATGGACCACTGTTTCACTTATGTCCTTGCAACCCCTATTATGCCACATTGAGGTGTGTAGTGATGGGGCTGTTTCCTTTGTTCTTCGAATGTTGGTTTAAAATGTGAAGGTTATTTATATTGTCTGATCCCCTTCACTTATCCCACTACAAACAATCCAACCATTTGGCTGCTATCACCACATTATCTCAAGGCCCTTCTCCCTTGTCCATCCAACATTGTTATACATCAAAATATACTTTAGCATCTCTGTCAGTCCCCCTCTCCTTGGTCTTGCTCTTGTTCCATTGCTCTTTCTCCCTCATAATAACATGTTTTTCTCTTTGATGTGAATTGGGGCATTGTCAACATGGAATCAAATTCAAAATTGATTCAGAATATGCACAGGCAGTAGCCACCACATGGCTTTTGAGATATAGATACACAGTACTATGGTTGAATGCACAATAAAGGTAATGTTTTGAAGCAGTGAAACTGGTTCTTCACGTTTTGATGAGTTGTTGTTGACATTGGATTGTACTTTTGACAGTTGTAGAAATGACACCACACTGTGACTGACCTACTTATTGTCATTAGTTATAAATAGGCGCCCCATGTCTCCAGCACCTTGAGTGAATACCTGCACACACACACAAATGCGTCATTCAGAGCCTAATCATAACTGTATGATTTATGGCAGCAGTTGGAAGGCTGGAACCAAACCAAATGGCCTAGCAGTCATATTTCTAAGACCATCATCTATTTGCTCTTGAATTGACCCTTGCAGCCGTGGATTCCTAAACGTTCAATTTTCTGTGCCTGCTCATTTGATGTTCCCTGACAACAGCACGGCTGAGGTGGTTGAGACAAACAGACAAACAGACAGCTCAACAGTCAGACATTACAATGGGCTTACCCTCTTTGGACACTGCATGTCTTTGGCCAGGCTGAGCAAGAGCTCATGGGAGATTGGATCCACCAGGTTGAGAAAGGCTGAGTTCTTATAGAGGATATCATTGAGGGATGTTCCCTGGAGTCCCAAGTCCTGTGGGAACACAGAGCAAGAGAGAATAATCTACCATTGGTGTTTCTTTTCAATCATTCCAAGATCCAACAAGGGGGGAATTACAATATTTTTAAGTGCAAGTCATGCATCATTAAGTATTCAAGTGACATGATGTGGACTGCTTAATGGTAACAGATTATCAATGTATTTACATAATCCTTTCATCAGCCACTTTCATTGTTATGTTCATTTATCAAGCTGAGAGGATTTTACACTAAGAGTGCCAAACGGGACAAGGCACAGGATAGGCAGAGGTGTGGGATGGGGGTTTAAAAGCAGGACAATTTCTCCCAAAATGACATTTCAAACACACAACAACTAAAGTGATGTGCTGTGCCCTCAGTCACCCCTAACAGTAAAATGATGTTCTATTGCATAACATGCACTCTAGGGACAGTGACTTTACTGCTGTGATCTGCATGGGGTCTGCAATGTGCCTTAGGACACTTCCATCCCTAAAAGCCTTGGGTTTTTACACACAACACTGAACATACTCCAGAGCTATCCAAAAAATACCTCTAAAAACACCACGCAGGCACTTAGAGAAATGGTTCAAGTCTACAGCACTCCCGCTCCCCACCATCTTCTATGGAATTCAAATGGCATGCGTGTGTGATGTGCAGAAGGGTTTAATAAAAACGAGGAATGAGAACCTCCCCAGAGGTTGTTCTTACTAGTATCATCTGCAGGGCTGCTGCTATTTGCAGTGAGTGTAAATAGAGTGAGGCAAAGGAAGCTGCAACGTCAGGTAATGCTCTGAGGGCTGCTCTGAGGGCTGCTCTGAGGGCTGCTCTGAGGGCTGCTGCTGGTGAGGGGGATTGATGTCATCGTGAGCCCGGGTTTGAGACGTAACGCTTTGACACACATCAAAAGGCCTTCGATGCAACCCTCAGCAACCTCCCATATCGAGGAGGATGAGATCAACCAAACACACACCTCCCTGAAACAAATGAGCTGAAACTGCAGGCAAGCCGTGACAGAAAGCCTCGAAAACAAAACCTCCACCACAATGAAAGGTTAAGGCGGAGTAGAGCAGAGGAGAACAAAACTAAATTCAGGAAAACATATATCCCTTCATAATTCATTTGTTTCAGGACTTGGTTTACTAACGGGTTCTAAGTCAAATGGGGGCTATATGATATCAAGGTAAATCATACAAAATAGGATTTTCTCCATTTCTGTTCTACAGTACGTGCAAAGCTGCTGTTGGTCTGTTTACTTGCTGGACTCCATGCAATGTGAATATGGTAGTGTAATGAACACAAGGGGAGACAGAGAGCTGGTTTCAAGCACAGGGTGCAGCAGGTGTTTATTGTAAAGGACCACCTCAGGAGGCAGGTAGCTGGGTCCAGGAGCAGGCAGAAGGTCATAAACGGGGTCCAAAAGGGCAACAGTACAGTCAGGGAAAAGGCTAGTAATGTAGTCTGGGAGATCAGGCAATAGGTAGATAACAGGAAATCCGCTAGGCTAAAGTACAGGCAGGGAATAGGCAGAAGGTGTTGTTAGTGAGGCAGGCAAAACTATCATACACGGGAGGAGGAAATTGAGGGAAACACAGTGCTCCGTAAGCCATGTGTCACAAAACAAACAGCACCTCACAGTGATGGGGTGCAGAACTGAACTAAATAGTGTGTGATAATGACATACAGGTGTGTGAACAGGTGATTAGAATTCAGGTGATTGGGATCTGGAGAGTGAGCTGCGTTCAGGGGATCTAGGTGTTTGAGTATGTGAGCTGCATTCAAGGGATCTACGTGTTTGAGTTGGAAGCAGATGTTACTGAGCAGGGGGCCTCCCCCAGGAACGTGGAGCTGGGCGGTCAGGACGGTTACAGTGGAAAGCGGCTGGGTCGAAGATGTCCTGGACTGGGACCCAGGACCCCAGGACCATTCTTCTGGTTCGTACCCCTCCCAATCCATCAGGTGGTGGATGCGACCAACCAGGCGCTTGGAATCAAGGAGGGCTTGAAAGGAATAAGCCGGTGCACCGCCGACGTCAAATAGATGGGGTGCGTCGAGGTGCGCCACAGGAGGATGGAGAGGGCTGTACCTCACAGGCTTGAGAAGGGACACATGGAAAGATGTGGAGACGGTAGGTGACAGGATTGATGCAGTGTGTTATTTTGAAGGGACCAATGAACAGTGGACTGAACTTTTTGCATGGGTCACGAAGCCGGATGTCCAGTGTAGAGAGCCACACACGTTGCCCAAACTGGCTCACTCTGTCGAAACCACTCATCGACGGCAGGCACAGTTCCCGGGTTCTGTCTCCCATGGGAACACGGGGGGTTGGTATCCGAGGACACACTGAAAAGGAGTGAGATGGAGTGAGGAATGCACCAGGGAGTTCTGTGCATATTCGGCCCAGGCTAGATAGCGACTCTTGTGTGGTTGGTGGGTGCAGTGTTGGCGAAGTTATTTCCCTATTTCCTGATTCAGGTGTTCCATCTGCATGTTGGTTTGGGGATGGTATCCGGAGGATAGGCTGATGGAGACCCCCAGTCGGTCGCAGAAGGCTCGCCACACCCTGGAGACGAACTGGGGTCTCCGAAACAATGTCTTCAGGGATCCCATACAGACGGAACACCTGTTGGAACATGCACTCAGCCATTTCCATGGCATTAGGTAGATGCGGAAGGGGGATGAGTCGGCACAGCTTGGAGAACCTGCGTTCAGGGGATCTAGGTGAGCTGCGTTCAGGGGATCTAGGTGTTTGAGAGTGTGAGCTAAGTTCAGGGGATGTACGTGTTTGAGGGTGTGTTGGAAGCAGACATTACAAGTAGCACATCTTGGAGAACCTGCGTTCAGGGGATCTAGGTGTTTGAGAGTGTGAGCTAAGTTCAGGGGATGTACGTGTTTGAGGGTGTGAGTTGGAAGCAGACATTACAAGTAGCAGACGAGGGCATAGGGCTATACATGTACAGTGCCTTTGGAAAGTATTCAGACCACTTTACTTTTTCCACATTTTGTTAGGTTACAGCCTTATTCAAAAATGTATTAAATTGTTTTTCCCCTCATCAGTCTACACACAATACTCCATTATGACAAAGCAAAAACTGTTTTTTAGACACTTTCAGTTTTAGAATAAGGCTGTAACGCAACAAAATGTGGAAATGTCAAGAGGTTTGAATACCTGTCAAGGGGTTTTCCAGTCCGGAGCCTCCGGAGACGATCCACGGTCCGGAGCCTCCGGCGACAATCCACGGTCTGGATCCTCTGGCGACTATCCACGGCCCCGATTCCTCCGGCGACGATCCACGGTCCGGAGTCCCCGGCGACGATACACGGTCCGGAGCTTCTGGCGACGATCCATGGTCCGGTTCCTCCGGCGACGATCCACGGCCCGGTTCCTCTGGCGACTATCCACGGTCCAGAGTCCCCGGCGATGATCCACGGTCCGGTTCCTCCGGCGACGATCCCTGCACCAGAGACGCCACCGAAGTTTTCTGCAATTCTACACGTTTCCATGGCTTATGACGTGTTCATATGCTATCTGGGGGGGGGGGGGGGGGGGGGGGGCAGCCAACTTGTTCATATGCTATCTGGGGGGCCCCGACCTCCAGGGGGCCCAAAACCGACATGTTTATATGCTATTTGTATTTTTTGAGGGGTTGGGGGTCAGTGCCCTGCGTACCCGGTCGGTAATCCAGCCATGGACAAGAGAAGGTGGAGCTGAGCAAGTTTTCATTAATGTAACTTCAGGGCTACAGGGAAGCAGAGCAGCGCAAGGTCACGCCTTTTGCCGCTGTTTCAATTTGATGATTGGAACGTGGCTCAGATAATTCATACATTTGTGTGCAATTCACAAGCACCATCCAGCATGGCAGGATAAATATGTGGACACATTTAATGTACACTATGTAGAACTGTGTAATGTAGGAAAACATTGCATTTCTGTGTCCCTGAGAATAATATCTAAGGAATAGAAAATTGGCCTTTCGTTTTACATATTCAGTGGTTGCCCTCTATATACTCCATTTGTAACGATCGTCGTAGGAAGGAGACCAAAGCGCAGCTTGGTGTGAATACATACTTTTAATGTAAGACGAATGAACACGAAGTACTCTAAACAAACAAACAAACAAACAAACGTGACCGCTATCAACACTGAGTGCAAACGTGCAACATCACATAGACAATCACCAACGAATTACCCAAGGCATATGGCTGCCTAAATATGGTTCCCAATCAGAGACCGATAAACAGCTGCCTTTAATTGAGAACCAATCTAGGCAACCATAGACATACAAAACACCTAGACTAGTAAACAACCCCATAAACATACCAAAACCCTAAACAATACAAAAACACAACAAAACACCCCTTGTCACACCCTGACCTAACCAAAATAATAAAGAAAACAAAGAACTAAGGTCAGGGCGTGACAGTACCCCCCTTCCCCAAAGGTGCGGACTCCCGGGCCGCCAACCTAAACGGGAGGGTCTGGGTGGGCATTACTCCGCGGTGGCAGTTCTGGTGAGGGACGTGGGCCCCGCTGCACTTCTGACTCGGCCCACTTACGTAATGTCTCTGGAGCGGGAACACTCACCACCTACCCCAGAATAGAGGACGCCACTGGAGTGAGTGGCGCCTCTGGACTGGCAGGAGACTCTGGAAGCGCCGGACAGGGGGGAGCACCTGTAGGGAGGAGACGGAGAGACAGCCTGGTGCGGGGGGCTGCCACCAGAGGCCTAGTGTGTGGAGGAGGCACCGGATAGACCGGACCATGGAGGCGCACTGGAGGTCTCGAGCACCGAGCCTGCACAACCCTACCTGGCTGCATATTCCCCGTAGCCAGGCCAGTGCTGTGAGGTGGAATAGACCGCACTGGGCTGTGCTGGCGAACCAGGGACACCATGCGTAGGGCTGGTGCCATGTACCCTGGCCAGAGGAGAGGCACTGGAGACCAGATGCGCTGAGCCGGCTTCATGGCACTTGGCTCGATGCCCACTCTAGCCCGGCCGATGAGGCGCTGCTATGTAACGCACCGGGCTATGCCTGCGCCCCGGGGACACCGTCCGCCTCACGGCATAACACGGAGCCTGCCCGGTCCACCTCTCTCCACGGTAAGCACAGGGAGTTGGCGAAGGTCTCCTATCTGACTTAGCCACACTCCCGTGTGCCCCCCCCATACATTTTTGGGGCGTCCTCTCGTGCTGCCTCCTCATACCACCGCCGCTCAGCTTTCGCTGCATCCAGCTCTGCTTTGGGTCGGCGATATTCCATAGCCTGTGCCCAGGGTCCCTTGCCGTCCAGAATCTCCTCCCATGTCCAGGAGTCTTGAGATTTCTGCCGCTGCCCGTTACCACGCTGCTTGGTCCTTGGTTGGTGGGTGATTCTGTCACGATAGTCGTAGTGAAGAGACCAAAGCGCAGATTGATGTGAATACATACTTTTAATGTAAGACGAATGAACACGAAGTACACCAAACAAACAAACAAACAAACAAACCAAAACAAAACAAAACAAAACAACCATGACCGCTATCAACACTGAGTGCAAACATGCAACATCAAATCGACAATCACCCACGAATTACCCAAGGAATATGGCTGCCTAAATATGGTTCCCAATCAGAGACAACGATAAACAGATGCCTCTAATTGAGAACCAATCTAGGCAACCATAGACATACAAAACACCTAGACTAGTAAAACAACCCCATAAACATACCAAAACCCTAGACAGGACAAAAACACAACAAAACACCCCTTGTCACATCCTGACCTAAACAAAATAATAAAGAAAATAATGATAACTAAGGTCAGGGCGTGACACTATTTCAGTCTCCGTTTGTCACCTTTCTGAAATGTGATATTCCACGAAGAGCCTGAAGACCTACACCTCAACAGCAGTGAAGGTGTTACCATACATACCTGAGCCAGACAAGGCAGACAATCTGACACAGTAGTTACAATTTGGATCTGTGATTATGTAATGGGCAAGCCACTGAATAATTGTACCCTAAACTACCCTAAACTAAATTACACTATATATACAAAAGTATGTGGACACCCCTTCAAATGAGTTGTTGCTTAAAGGTGTATAACATCGAGCACACAACCATGCAATCTCCATAGACAAACATTGACAGTAGAATGGCCTTAATGAAGAGCTCAGTGACATTCAATGTGTCACGTCATAGGATGCCACCTTTCAAACTAGTCAGTTCATCACATTTCTGCCCTGCAAGAGCTGCCCGGTCAACTGTAAGTGCTGTTATTGTGAAGTGGAAACGTCTAGGAGCAACAACGGGTCAGCCGTGAAGTGGTAGGTCACACAAGGCGAACAGAGCGGTAGAGAGCGCAGTGTGATAAAATTGTCTGTCCTCGGTTGCAACTCTCACCAGCGAGTTCCAAACTGCCTTTGGAAGCAATGCCAAGTGTCTGCTGGAGTGGTGTAAACCTCGCTGCCGTTCTCTGCAGGGATGAATTACGCTTCACCATCTGGCAGTCCGACGGACAAATCTGGATTTGGGGAATGCCAGGAGAACGCTACCTGCCCCCAATGCATAGTGCCTACTGTAACGTTTGGTGGAGGAATAATGGTCTGGGGCTTAATGTCACTAGATGATTCTGTGCTTCCAACTTTGTGGCAACAGTTTGGGGAAGGCCCTTTCCTGTTTCAGCATGACAATGCCCCCTTGCACAAAGCAAGGTCCATACAGAAATGGTTTGTCGAGAATGGTGTGGAAGAACTTGACTGGCCTGCACATAGCCCTGACCTCAACTCCATCGAACACGTTTGGCATGAATTGGAACACTGACTGCGAGCAACAACAAAAAAGCCTAATCACCCAACATCAGTGCCCAACCTCACTAATGCTCTTGTGGCTGAATGGGGAAACCCCAAAATAAAGGGGAAACCCCAAAATATGAAGTAACACGCCTAATTTACAAACAAACCTACAGTCACTTACACAGGCATAATAATCTAACATGAATAATAAATGCAGCATTTTACCAGTACATTTCATATTTTTGATCAGGCTGACTTGAGTGACAACTTGTGGATACTGCTGATCTAACAGCATCAAATTCTGCAGGTGCACCAAATAATCTACGGACGGACACATTTTATGAAGTTTAGGAGAAGTAAACTATTATTCAATGTTAAACATTCTCTCTTACCTTTCTTAGCAATTTGAGCACCTCGACTGCATGTTCGTGTTTCTGTTCTCGAAGAAGCTTCTGTATTTCACGGATCCATGCCACCCGTCTCACATAGGGGCTGTGCTTGGTTTTCCGCAGCATCCCTGGGAGCTTATCTGACTTCAGCATCAGGGATGTAAACAATAATTCCCCGCCTCCCTTGCCACCACTCCGCTCAGTTTCTCCGGAGCTGTCATGCTGCTGGCGTCTCCTGTTGGAAAATGTGGTTTCTATTTGGTCCAGACTTCTTTGCCTGGTCAATTTAGAACCCATTACTTCACAGAATGTTTCAGTTGAACAACAGTTCCTAGACGCTATATACATGTACCTGACAGAATGTAGCCATAACAGTTACACAGTAGCCTAAACTTGGATATTGAGTAACGCACACACGTTTTTTTTTTATCTGAACAGAATGAAAACAAAGGGAGAAAATATAGGTTGATAAATTACTATATTCTCTATTAGATTACATTTAGAGCATTAAACCAGCAGTATTGATTAGCTTTCTATTCATATTCAAATAATTTCCACCGTCTTGCCGTTATAACCATGCACTGCCACGACAGAGCTCGAGCAGTCAGTGTAGCCTACTACAACATCACGTGGCGATCGTGTTCTTCGCTTCCAATAAGAATCCGCGCTGCCTCGATCAGTCATGGGATTACTCTCTCAGTAAACTCGACTGTCCAAGACCAGTTATGTTGTTTAGCAGCTCATGATGGTTTAGCTTTCTATTTGAGAGGGATGATTTAATGCTAATACATTTTGTACACAGTTTGTCAATTATCATAGTAATTATCATATCACATACTATCAGTCTGAATAATGACCCAGGAGGAGATGGCTGCGGTTTTAAGATATACTAACTAATTGTGATATTGTGTGTTTTTTTCTCGTTATTTGTAACTTATTTTGTACATAATGTTTCTGCCACCATGTCTTATGACCAAAAAGAGCTTCTAGATATCAGGACAGTGATTACTCACCCCATACTGGATGAATACTTTTTCTTTAACAAGTCGGAAGGGAAGGATTTACTTCAGATGCCCGACAAGACCCTCACCGCTGTCATTCGCAGGAGAAAGAGACAGAGATATCAGACAAAGGTCTGGGTAATCTCCCTTTACCATCGGTCCTATTAGCCAACGTACAATCATTGGATAATAAAATAGACAAACTATGATCACGTATATCCTACCAACGGGACATTTAAAAACTGTAATATCTTATGTTTCACCAAGTCCTGGCTGAACGATGACATGAATAACATACAGCTGGCGGGTTCTACGCTTTTTCGGCAGGATAGAACAGCGGCCTCTGGTAAGACAAGGGGCGGCCTCTATGTTTATTTGTAAACAACAGCTGGTGCACAAAATCTAAGGAAGTCTTAAGGTTTTGCTCGCCTGATAAGCTGTAGACCACACTATTTACCAAGAATTTTCACCTATATTCTTCGTAAATGTCTATTTACCATCACAAACCGATGCTGGCACTAAGTTCGCACTAAATGAGCTTCATGCGCCATAAGAAAACAGGAAACCGCTCACCCAGAGGTGATGCTCCTAGTGTCCGGGGACTTTAATGCAGGGAAACTTAAATCCGTTTTACCTCATTTCTACCAGCCTGTTAAATGTGCAACCAGAGGGGGAAAAAACTCTAGACCACCTTTACTCCACACACAGAGATGCTTACAAAGCACTTCTTCGCCCTCCATTTAGAAAGTCTTACCATCATTCTATCCTATTGATTGCTGCTAACATCGATGTGTCTGCTTGGGGGGAATATATCACAGCCGTATATATTACCCCCCAAGCAGACACATCGATGGCCCTGAACAAACTTTATTGGACTCTATGTAAACTGGAAACCACATATCCTGAGGCTGCATTCATTGTATCTGGGGATTTAAACAAGGCTAATCTGAAAAAAAGACTCCCTAAATTCTATCAGCATATCGATTGCACAACCAGGGCTGGTAAAACCCTGGATCCTTGTTATTCTTCCACGATGCATATAAGGCCCTCCCCCGCCCTCCTTTCGGAAAAGCTGACCACGACTCCACTTTGTTGCTTCCAGCCTACAGACAGAGACTAAAACAAGAAGCTCTCACGCTCAGGTCTGCTCAACGCTGGTCCGACCAATCTGATTCCACGCTCCATGCTTTGATCACGTGGATTGGGATTTGTTCCGCACTACGTCCAAAAACAACATTGACGAATAAGCTGATTCAGTGAGCGAGTTCATTAGAAAGTGCATTGACGATGTTATACCCACAGCAACGATTAAAACATTCCCAAACCAGAAACCGTGGATTGAAAAGCGCGAACCACTGCTTTTAACCAGGGCAAGGTGACCGGAAACATGACCGAATACAAGAGACAAAGTAGTCGCAATTCAAAGGCTCAGACACAAGAGGTATGTGGCAGGGTCTACAGTCAATCACGGATTAAAAAAAGAAAAACCAGCCCCGTCGCGGACCAGGATGTCTTGCTCCCAGACAGACTAAATAACTTTTTTGCCCGCTTTGAGGACAATACAGTGCCACTGACATGGCCAGCTACCAAAACCTGCGTACTCTCCTTCACTGCAGCCAATGTGAGTAAAACATTTAAACTTGTTAACCCTCGCAAGGCTGCGGGCCCAGACGGCATCCCCAGCCGCGTCCTCAGAGCATGTGCAGACCAGCTGGCTGGTGTGTTTACAGACATATTCAATCAATCCTTATCCCAGTCTGCTGTTCCCACATGCTTCAAGAGGGCCACCTTTGTTCCTGTTCCCAAGAAAGCTAAGGTAACTGAGCTAAACGACTACCGTAGCACTCACTTCCGTCATCATGAAGTGCTTTGAGAGACTAGTCAAGGACCATATCACCTCCACCCTACCTGACATCCTAGACCCACTCCAATTTGCTTACCGCCCCAATAGGTCCACAGACGATGCAATCGCACCCACACTGCACACTGCCCTAACCCATCTGGACAAGAGGAATACCTATGTGAGAATGCTGTTCATCGACTACAGCTCAGCATTTAACACCATAGTACCCTCCAAACTCGTCATCAAGCTCGAGACCCTGGGTCTCGACCCCGCCCTGTGCAACTGGGTACTGGACTTCCTGACGGGCCGCCCCCAGGTGGTGAGGTTAGGTAACAACATCTCCACCCCGCTGATCCTCAACACAGGGGCCCCACAAGGGTGTGTTCTGAGCCCTCTCCTGTACTCCCTGTTCACCCTAGACTGCGTGGCCATGCACGCCTCCAACTCAATCATCAAGTTTGCGGACGACACTACAGTGGTAGGCTTGATTACCAACAACGACGAGACGGCCTACAGGGAGGAGGTGAGGGCCCTCGGAGTGTGTCAGGAAAATAACCTCACACTCAACGTCAACAAAACGAAGGAGATGATTGTGGACTTCAGGAAACAGCAGCGGGAGCACCCCCCTATCCACATCGACGGGACAGTAGTGGAGAGGGTAGTAAGTTTTAAGTTCCTCGGCGTACACATCACGGGAAAACTGAATTGGTCCACCCACACAGACCGCGTTGTGAAGAAGGCACAGCAGCCTCAGGAGGCTGAAGAAATTCGGCTTGTCACCAAAAGCACTCACAAACTTCTACAGATGCACGATCGAGAGCATCCTGTCGGGCTGTATCACCGCCTGGTACGGCAACTGCTCCGCCCACAACTGTAAGGCTCTCCAGAGGGTAGTGAGGTCTGCACAACGCGTCACCGGGGACAAACTACCTGCCGTCCAGGACACCTACACCACCCGATGTCACAGGAAGGCCATAAAGATCATCAAGGACAACAACCACCCGAGCCACTGCCTGTTCACCCCGCTATCATCCAGAAGGCGAGGTCAGTACAGGTGCATCAAAGCAGGGACCGAGAGACTGAAAAACAGCTTCTATCTCAAGGCCATCAGACTGTTAAACAGCCACCACTAACATTGAGTGGCTGCTGCCAACATACTGACTCAACTCCAGCCACTTTAATACTGGAAATTGATGGGAATTGATGTAAAAATGTATCACTAGCCACTTTAAACAATGCCAGTTAATATAATGTTTACATACCCTACATTACTCATCTCATATGAATATACTGTACTCAATATCATGTTAGCTAACGTTGTGACATGATGTGTGTGATCTTACATGTTGTTTACCTAGCTAGGTTAATTGTTTACCTAGCTAGCTAGGTACATGTCTTAAGCTAAAGTGTACTGTTAGCTGGCTGGATCCCTAGAGAACGTTGTGTGTATGACATCATTATTATTATTATTGTCATTATTATTCATGCAGGGGTAGTAATGACATGATTTGGCTCTGTTCATTGTTGTTTAACTAGCTAACTTTAGGTGACGTGATGTGTGTGATCGTACATGTTGTTTACCTAGCTAGGTTAATTGTTTACCTAGGTAGCTAGCTACATGTCTTGAGCGAAAGTGTCCAACACCCATTGAATATGGTCGGTGTCAATAAACATCAGAAAAAAAGCATAATGAAATTGTTGCCATCAGTGCTGGTTAGGCTGTTTTCATGTTATCCAGAGGTAAACAAATCATCGGCCAGAGCGTCAAGCGTGCGCTCTGAATGCAACAAGATGGGTGGGGCTAAAGCTTAAGAGGGTGTGAACAATGCTGAATGGGTGTAGACAAAGAAGATCTCTCTCACTGAAACACTAAAATGCCATTTACTCAAAAGTGAGTTTACAAGTGAATCAACTTTCAAAGCGGAATTACTTTCCCATTGTTCCTCAAAAATGCAGTGTATGATATACCATTTTGTAGCTCTGAGTCTCTGTTTTACCAATGTAAAAAACCCAATTTAAAATGTTGCTACATAAGACCAAATCCAGGTGGAGTCACATATTACCTCAATTACCTTGACTAAACCTTGACATTGACTCTATACCTGTACATATATGTATATTGCCTCGCTATTGTTATTTTACTGCTGCTATTAAATTATTTGTAACTTTTAGTTTCAATGTTTTACTTATCTATTTTTTACTTAACACTTATTTTTTAAACTGCATTGTTGGTTAAGGGCTTGTAAGTAAGTATTTCACTGTAAGGTCTACTACACCTGTTGTATTCAGCGCATTGATTTGATCATATCACAATTGATGTAGAAAATATGGATTCATTAATGTTTTCATTTGATACATTTATTTTTTGGACTCTCTTTCTCTCTCACATTTAGCCATCAGAGTATTACAGAGTATTCTATACTTAAATAATATACACTACCGGTCAAAAGGTTTAGAACACCTACTCATTCAAGGGTTCTTCTTTATTTTTACTATTTTCTACATTGTAGAATAATAGTGAAGACATCAAAACTATGAAATAACACATATGGAATCATGTTGTAACCAAAAAAGTGTTAAACAAATCAAAACATGTTTTATATTTGAGATTCTTCAAATAGCCACCCTTTGCCTTGATGACAGCTTTGCACACTCCTGGCATTCTCTCAACCAGTTTCACCTGGAATACTTTTCCAACAGTCTTGAAGGAGTTCCCACATACGCTGAGCACTTGTTGGCTGCTTTTCCTTCACTCTGCTGTCCAATTCATCCCAAACCATCTCAATTTGGAGGCCAGGTCATCTGATGCAGCACTCGATCACTCTCCTTCTTAGTAAAATAGCCCTTACACGGCATGGAGGTGTGTTGGGTCATTGTCCTGTTGAAAAACAAATGATAGTCCCACTAAGCCCAAACCTGATGAGATGGTGTATCGCTGCAGAATGCTGTGGTATACATGCTGGTTAAGTGTGCCTTGAATTCAAAATAAATCACAGACAGTGTCACCAGCAAAGCAACCCCACACCATAACACCTCCTCCTCCATGCTTTACGGTGGGAACCACACATGCTGAGATCATCCGTTCACCCACACCGCATCTCACAGAGACACGATGGTTGGAACCAAAAATCTCAAATTTAGACTCCTGACCAAAGGACAGATTTCCACCGGTCTTGCTCATGTTTTTTAGCCCAAGCAAGTCTCTTCTTCTTATCGGTGTCCTTTAGTGGTGGTTTCTGTGCAGCAATTCGACCATGAAGTCCTGATTTACACAGTCTCTTCTAAACAGTTGATGTTGGGATGTGTATGTTACTTGAACTAGGTGAAGCATATATTTGGGCTGCAATTTCTGAGGCTGGTAACTAATGATCTTATCCTCTGCAGCAGACACAACTCTTGGTCTTCCTTTCCTGTGGCGGTCCTCAAGAGATGCAGTTTCATCACAGCACTTGATGGTTTTTGCAACTGCACTTGAAGAAACTTTAAAAGTTCTTTACATTTTCCATATTGACTGACCTTCATGTCTTAAAGTAATGATGGACTGTCGTTTCTCTTTGCTTATTTGAGCTGTTCTTGCCATAATATTAACTTGGTCTGTTACCAAACTATTTTCTGTATACCACCCCCACCTTGTCACAACACAACTGATTGGCTCAAACGCACTAAGAAGGAAGAAATTCCACAAATTAACTTTTGAAGAATGCACACCTGTTAATTGAAATGTATTTCAGGTGATTACCTCATGAAGCTGGTTGAGAGAATGCCAAGAGTGTGCAAAGCTGTCATCAAGGCAAAGGGTGGCTATTTGAAGAATCTCAAATATAAAACATATTTTGATTTGTTTAGCACTTTTGGTTACTATATGATACCATATGTGTTATTTCATAGGTTTGATGTCTTCACTATTATTATACAATGTAAAAGGAAAGATAAACCAAAGGATAAAATACGTTATGGAGTTGCTGTATTGTCAAGAAATAGCCTACTGAAAGTCTGGTGTGAAACGAGGTGATGTTTTGTCATTCTAGAATAAAAAATATGTATATTTATAAACCTCAGCAATATAGGCGTGTTAAAAATATATACCATTTCAACCATTGTTGAACACTTTGAAGTTAAACATTACATTTGAAAAAAGTCAAACCAATCCATGTGTGATGTTCCTAGCAGAGAATATAGATCTACTACAAATCATGGCTGGGGCCAATTCAAATTGAAGGCAGTCAGTTCAGGAAGTGATTTTATAAAAAATCAATTTAAAAAAAGCTTCTACACCTCAGTTTATTGAGAAGTCATTGGAAATATATGCATTATTTTGTTTCTATTATTGTTATTTAAGTCTACTTCCTGAATTGACTGCCTTCACTTCGAATTGACCCCTTTTACAAATAATGTGCCACTACCTTTTCGGGTGTTAGAATGCTGCATTGATTATGTGCATCAAGATGTTGAAGGGGTGGCAGGTAGCCTGGTGGTTAGAGCATTGGGCTTGCTGGATCGAATCCCCGACCTGACAAGGTCAAAATCTGTCGTACTGCCCCTGAGCAAGGCAGTTGACCAACTATTCCCCGGGTGCCGTGGATGTCGATTAAGACAGCCCTTGCACCCTTCTGATTCAGAGGGGGTTGGGTTAAATGTGGAAGACACATTTCAGTTGAAGGCATTCAGCTGTACAACTGACCCATTTCCCT